>NC_056740.1:497181536-497459036 GCF_019279795.1 Protopterus annectens | reverse complement strand
CCCCAAGGATGGGCACAGCATTCTGTCCAGCCATGTTCCTAATGGCAGGAGTAACTTCCCCAAGGATGGACAAAGCATTCTGTCCAGCCATGTTACTAATGGCAGGAGTAACTTCCCCAAGGATGGGCACAGCATTCTGTCCAGCCATGTTACTAATGGCAGGAGTAACTTCCCCAAGGATGGACACAGCATTCTGTCCAGCCATGTTACTAATGGCAGGAGTAACTTCCCCAAGGATGGGCACAGCATTCCGTCCAGCCATGTTACTAATGGCAGGAGTAACTTCCCCAAGGATGGACACAGCATTCCGTCCAGCCATGTTACTAATGGCAGGAGTAACTTCCCCAAGGATGGGCACAGCATTCCGTCCAGCCATGTTATTAATGGCAGGAGTAACTTCCCCAAGGATGGACACAGCATTCTGTCCAGCCATGTTACTAATGGCAGGAGTAACTTCCCCAAGGATGGACACAGCATTCTGTCCAGCCATTTAACTAATGGCAGGAGTAACTTCCCCAAGGATGGGCACAGCATTCTGTCCAGCCATGTTACTAATGGCAGGAGTAACTTCCCCAAGGATGGGCACAGCATTCTGTCCAGCCATGTTACTAATGGCAGGAGTAACTTCCCCAAGGATGGGCACAGCATTCTGTCCAGCCATGTTACTAATGGCAGGAGTAACTTCCCCAAGGATGGACACAGCATTCTGTCCAGCCATGTTACTAATGGCAGGAGTAACTTCCCCAAGGATGGACACAGCATTCTGTCCAGCCATGTTACTAATGGCAGGAGTAACTTCCCCAAATGGGCACAGCATTCTGTCCAGCCATGTTACTAATGGCAGGAGTAACTTCCCCAAATGGGCACAGCATTCTGTCCAGCCATGTTACTAATGGCAGGAGTAACTTCCCCAAATCGGCACAGAATTCTGTCCAGCCATGTTACTAATGGCAGGAGTAACTTCCCCAAATGGGCACAGCATTCTGTCCAGCCATGTTACTAATGGCTGGAGTAACTTCCCCAAGGATGGGCACAGCATTCTGTCCAGCCATGTTACTAATGGCTGGAGTAACTTCCCCAAGGATGGGCACAACATTCTGTCCAGCCATGTTACTAATGGCAGGAGTAACTTCCCCAAGGATGGACACAGCATTCTGTCCAGCCATGTTACTAATGGCAGGAGTAACTTCCCCAAGGATGGGCACAGCATTCTGTCCAGCCATGTTACTAATGGCAGGAGTAACTTCCCCAAGGATGGGCACAGCATTCTGTCCAGCCATGTTACTAATGGCAGGAGTAACTTCCCCAAATGGGCACAGCATTCTGTCCAGCCATGTTACTAATGGCAGGAGTAACTTCCCCAAATGGGCACAGCATTCTGTCCAGCCATGTTACTAATGGCAGGAGTAACTTCCCCAAATGGGCACAGCATTCTGTCCAGCCATGTTACTAATGGCAGGAGTAACTTCCCCAAATGGGCACAGCATTCTGTCCAGCCATGTTACTAATGGCAGGAGTAACTTTCCCAAGGATGGGCACAGCATTCTGGTCCAGCCATGTTACTAATGGCAGGAGTAACTTCCCCATGGATGGGCACAGCATTCTGTCCAGCCATTTAACTAATGGCAGGAGTAACTTCCCCAAGGATGGGCACAGCATTGTGTCCAGCCATGTTACTAATGGCAGGAGTAACTTCCCCAAGGATGGACACAGCATTCTGTCCAGCCATGTTACTAATGGCAGGAGTAACTTCCCCAAATGGGCACAGCATTCTGTCCAGCCATGTTACTAATGGCAGGAGTAACTTCCCCAAGGATGGACACAGCATTCTGTCCAGCCATGTTACTAATGGCAGGAGTAACTTCCCCAAGGATGGACACAGCATTCTGTCCAGCCATGTTACTAATGGCAGGAGTAACTTCCCCAGTGATGGGCACAGCATTCTGTCCAGCCATGTTACTAATGGCAGGAGTAACTTCCCCAAGGATGGGCACAGCATTCTGTCCAGCCATGTTACTAATGGCAGGAGTAACTTCCCCAAGGATGGACACAGCATTCTGTCCAGCCATGTTACTAATGGCAGGAGTAACTTCCCCAAGGATGGACACAGCATTCTGTCCAGCCATGTTACTAATGGCAGGAGTAACTTCCCCAAGGATGGGCACAGCATTCTGTCCAGCCATGTTACTAATGGCAGGAGTAACTTCCCCAAGGATGGGCACAGCATTCTGTCCAGCCATGTTACTAATGGCAGGAATAACTTCCCCAAGGATGGACACAGCATTCTGTCCAGCCATGTTACTAATGGCAGGAGTAACTTCCCCAAGGATGGGCACAGCATTCTGTCCAGCCATGTTACTAATGGCTGGAGTAACTTCCCCAAGGATGGGCACAGCATTCTGTCCAGCCATGTTCCTAATGGCAGGAGTAACTTCCCCAAATGGGCACAGCATTCTGTCCAGCCATGTTCCTAATGGCAGGAGTAACTTCCCCAAGGATGGACACAACATTCTGTCCAGCCATGTTACTAATGGCAGGAGTAACTTCCCCAAGGATGGACACAACATTCTGTCCAGCCATGTTACTAATGGCAGGAGTAACTTCCCCAAGGATGGGCACAGCATTCTGTCCAGCCATGTTACTAATGGCAGGAGTAACTTCCCCAAGGATGGGCACAGCATTCTGTCCAGCCATGTTACTAATGGCAGGAGTAACTTCCCCAAGGATGGACACAGCATTCTGTCCAGCCATGTTACTAATGGCAGGAGTAACTTCCCCAAGGATGGGCACAGCATTCTGTCCAGCCATGTTACTAATGGCAGGAGTAACTTCCCCAAGGATGGGCACAGCATTCTGTCCAGCCATGTTACTAATGGCAGGAGTAACTTCCCAAGGATGGGCACAGCATTCTGTCCAGCCATGTTACTAATGGCAGGAGTAACTTCCCCAAGGATGGGCACAGCATTCTGTCCAGCCATGTTACTAATGGCAGGAGTAACTTCCCCAAGGATGGACACAGCATTCTGTCCAGCCATGTTACTAATGGCAGGAGTAACTTCCCCAAGGATGGGCACAGCATTCTGTCCAGCCATATTACTAATGGCAGGAGTAACTTCCCCAAGGATGGGCACAGCATTCTGTCCAGCCATGTTACTAATGGCAGGAGTAACTTCCCCAAATGGGCACAGCATTCTGTCCAGCTATGTTACTAATGGCAGGAGTAACTTCCCCAAGGATGGGCACAGCATTCTGTCCAGCCATGTTACTAATGGCAGGAGTAACTTCCCCAAGGATGGGCACAGCATTCTGTCCAGCCATGTTACTAATGGCTGGAGTAACTTCCCCAAGGATGGGCACAGCATTCTGTCCAGCCATGTTCCTAATGGCAGGAGTAACTTCCCCAAATGGGCACAGCATTCTGTCCAGCCATGTTCCTAATGGCAGGAGTAACTTCCCCAAGGATGGACACAGCATTCTGTCCAGCCATGTTCCTAATGGCAGGAGTAACTTCCCCAAGGATGGGCACAGCATTCTGTCCAGCCATGTTCCTAATGGCAGGAGTAACTTCCCCAAGGATGGGCACAGCATTCTGTCCAGCCATGTTACTAATGGCAGGAGTAACTTTCCCAAGGATGGGCACAGCATTCTGTCCAGCCATGTTATTAATGGCAGGAGTAACTTCCCCAAGGATGGGCACAGCATTCTGTCCAGCCATGTTACTAATGGCAGGAGTAACGTCCCCAAATGGGCACAGCATTCTGTCCAGCCATGTTACTAATGGCAGGAGTAACTTCCCCAAATGGGCACAGCATTCTGTCCAGCCATGTTACTAATGGCAGGACTAACTTCCCCAAGGATGGACACAGCATTCTGTCCAGCCATGTTACTAATGGCAGGAGTAACTTCCCCAAGGATGGGCACAGCATTCTGTCCAGCCATGTTACTAATGGCAGGAGTAACTTCCCCAAGGATGGACACAGCATTCCGTCCAGCCATGTTACTAATGGCAGGAGTAACTTCCCCAAGGATGGGCACAGCATTCCGTCCAGCCATGTTACTAATGGCAGGAGTAACTTCCCCAAGGATGGGCACAGCATTCCGTCCAGCCATGTTACTAATGGCAGGAGTAACTTCCCCAAGGATGGACACAGCATTCCGTCCAGCCATGTTACTAATGGCAGGAGTAACTTCCCCAAGGATGGACACAGCATTCTGTCCAGCCATGTTACTAATGGCAGGAGTAACTTCCCCAAGGATGGGCACAGCATTCTGTCCAGCCATGTTACTAATGGCAGGAGTAACTTCCCCAAGGATGGGCACAGCATTCTGTCCAGCCATGTTACTAATGGCAGGAGTAACTTCCCAAGGATGGACACAGCATTCTGTCCAGCCATGTTACTAATGGCAGGAGTAACTTCCCCAAGGATGGACACAGCATTCTGTCCAGCCATGTTACTAATGGCAGGAGTAACTTCCCCAAGGATGGGCACAGCATTCTGTCCAGCCATGTTACTAATGGCAGGAGTAACTTCCCCAAGGATGGACACAGCATTCTGTCCAGCCATGTTACTAATGGCAGGAGTAACTTCCCCAAGGATGGACACAGCATTCTGTCCAGCCATGTTACTAATGGCAGGAGTAACTTCCCCAAGGATGGGCACAGCATTCTGTCCAGCCATGTTACTAATGGCAGGAGTAACTTCCCCAAGGATGGGCACAGCATTCTGTCCAGCCATGTTACTAATGGCAGGAGTAACTTCCCCAAGGATGGGCACAGCATTCTGTCCAGCCATGTTACTAATGGCAGGAGTAACTTCCCCAAGGATGGACACAGCATTCTGTCCAGCCATGTTACTAATGGCAGGAGTAACTTCCCCAAGGATGGGCACAGCATTCTGTCCAGCCATGTTACTAATGGCAGGAGTAACTTCCCCAAGGATGGGCACAGCATTCTGTCCAGCCATGTTACTAATGGCAGGAGTAACTTCCCCAAGGATGGTCACAGCATTCTGTCCAGCCATGTTACTAATGGCAGGAGTAACTTCCCAAGGATGGGCACAGCATTCTGTCCAGCCATGTTACTAATGGCAGGAGTAACTTCCCCAAGGATGGACACAGCATTCTGTCCAGCCATGTTACTAATGGCAGGAGTAACTGTAGCAAGGATGGACACAGCATTCTGTCCAGCCATGTTACTAATGGCAGGAGTAACTTCCCCAAGGATGGGCACAGCATTCTGTCCAGCCATGTTACTAATGGCAGGAGTAACTTCGAAGGATGGGCACAGCATTCTGTCCAGCCATGTTACTAATGGCAGGAGTAACTTCCCGAAGGATGGGCACAGCATTCTGTCCAGCCATGTTACTAATGGCAGGAGTAACTTCCCCAAGGATGGGCACAGCATTCTGTCCAGCCATGTTACTAATGGCAGGAGTAACTTCCCCAAATGGGCACAGCATTCTGTCCAGCCATGTTACTAATGGCAGGAGTAACTTCCCCAAGGATGGGCACAGCATTCTGTCCAGCCATGTTACTAATGGCAGGAGTAACTTCCCCAAGGATGGACACAGCATTCTGTCCAGCCATGTTACTAATGGCAGGAGTAACTTCCCCAAGGATGGACACAGCATTCTGTCCAGCCATGTTACTAATGGCAGGAGTAACTTCCCCAAGGATGGGCACAGCATTCTGTCCAGCCATGTTACTAATGGCAGGAGTAACTTCCCCAAGGATGGGCACAGCATTCTGTCCAGCCATGTTACTAATGGCAGGAGTAACTTCCCCAAGGATGGACACAGCATTCTGTCCAGCCATGTTACTAATGGCAGGAGTAACTTCCCCAAATGGGCACAGCATTCTGTCCAGCCATGTTACTAATGGCAGGAGTAACTTCCCCAAATGGGCACAGCATTCTGTCCAGCCATGGTCCTAATGGCAGGAGTAACTTCCCCAAGGATGGACACAGCATTCTGTCCAGCCATGTTACTAATGGCAGGAGTAACTTCCCCAAGGATGGGCACAGCATTCTGTCCAGCCATGTTACTAATGGCAGAAGTAACTTCCCCAAGGATGGACACAGCATTCTGTCCAGCCATGTTACTAATGGCAGGAGTAACTTCCCCAAGGATGGGCACAGCATTCTGTCCAGCCATGTTACTAATGGCAGGAGTAACTTCCCCAAGGATGGTCACAGCATTCTGTCCAGCCATGTTACTAATGGCAGGAGTAACTTCCCCAAGGATGGACACAGCATTCTGTCCAGCCATGTTACTAATGGCAGGAGTAACTTCCCCAAGGATGGGCACAGCATTCTGTCCAGCCATGTTACTAATGGCTGGAGTAACTTCCCCAAGGATGGACACAGCATTCTGTCCAGCCATGTTACTAATGGCAGGAGTAACTTCCCCAAGGATGGGCACAGCATTCTGTCCAGCCATGTTACTAATGGCTGGAGTAACTTCCCCAAATGGGCACAGCATTCTGTCCAGCCATGTTACTAATGGCTAGAGTAACTTCCCCAAGGATGGGCACAGCATTCTGACAAAAAAGGGAAACCTTCCCTGTTCTGTCTCCAAAGACTGACAAAAGTGTTTCTCCCTTGCCTGCTGAGGGGACCCCAACAGCTGCAGAGGACATGTTTAACTCCCAGTCCATGCTGGCTGTGGGTGCTACATCAGAGGGATCTGGGGTAAAAGATATGATGTTTGAGGTACAAGAAATGGCCACAGTAGAGTCACCTACCTGTGTCTCACGCAAATTGCTAGCCTACTGTGGTGGCAAAGGCTGCTTGCTCTTTTTTTTTAGCTGGAAGAAGGGCTGACCATAGGACCAGTCATTTGTTCCATGGTCAATCTGAAAACAGTGCCTATTTCCTGGGGAAGACAAGCAGCAATTGTCAGTAAACACTACCCAGCCACAAAAGTTACTTTTTTGACTGAAAAACACAGTAAAAATCACTTTAAAGCATTAGGCCAGCTCCATAGAAGTAAAATAAACAGAATTTCTACACAAAAAATGTGTTCAGTTACTTAACACCACTTTTAAACTGACAGAAAAAATGAGTGCTATGTTTATAAGTATGTTACAGTCTTGAGTAGGTCTCTTAAAACGCAAGTGAAAGACTTAAGCCATTAAGTAAGTCATGTCTCAAGTACTGAAGAGTTGCTAATGAAGAAAAGAGGTCTGTGGGGCATGTTTGTGAATTTGAAGTGCACTTTGAGGGCAATTTATATCTGGATCATCAGCATATTCAACAACAGCATCAGTTTGAGAAAATATGTAGGTCTTCTGTATGTGCTTGTGCTTGTTTTAGATCTGAAATATTAACACAAGCATCACATATTTAAAAAGCTTGAAAACAAGAGATTCTGTATTGTTGCCTCTGTTATTGACTATACTGAGATGCAGTTTACAAATTTTGGGGTTGGGTACAGCATGCTCATATTACACATATTTAAATAAAAAACAAAATCGCTGTTACACCCTTAGCTGCGTTGCTGCGTTATTTGCACTATAAATTCTTTTATGACATTGTCATTCAAAGGTTCTATTAACATTGATACGTGTTTCTGTATTTTTCTTCACCTCATTTGGCATGACATAGCAATTATGCCTTTGATGTTTTGACCTGCCAACAGCAGTGTTTGTTACACCTAATTACCTCCTCTTTAAGGGGTGTTACTAATATCCTTTGATATCTGGTTATCTGCTTGCTCCCCTAACAAATTATTTGCATTTATTTGCACCTCATCGCTACTTAATGACTGCATGTTTACTGCCTGCCTTTTCTAGCTGCTCTTGTATTTCTAATTGTCCTAGTAACCGCCATAATCTTAGCTCCTCACAAATATTTGTAGTTATATACTGTTTTTCGAGCTAAGGACATGACCTGATGATGATACTGTATGGATAGGCTTGCAGATACACATACCTCGTATGTCTATACTTATGGATTCAGTGTTTAATGGTTTTCCTATTTTTCTCTTTCATCTGCAGCTCAATGCTGTGGTAGCGTTGTCGCCTCACAGTAAGATGTTGTCCTGTTCGATTCTCAGCTAGGGCATCTTCTGTGACGAGACATGCGTGAATGGGCGTACCTTCGTTGAAGGTTGTGCATCAGGGCTGGCAACTCAGCACGTAAAAATCTACTGCCAATCATTAACAGACCAGAGTTCCACTGTGCGACCCCTAACCGGGAAAAGCCGAAAGACACAACAACAATCTGTAGCTCAGTAGTGGACTTTATTTATTTTATAGCCTTAAATGGTCATCCTTCTCCTAGACTTTTGCTCATATTAAGTGAGATTAATGCATTATATTGCATTTAGAATATAAGTAGATCAACAGCCATTTTCTAGTATTTCAGGTCATGGCCTGTTATTGCTAATCATACCTTTTACCTGTCCCCAATTTTTGACTCAAATTATAGCTCTGTCACCATTGATCCCTCCTAAAACATCGTGAGTTTAGCAGAAAAGGTGACAAATTACACTTAATAAATAAAGACAATTATTAGAGTTATAGAGTTCTTTTACTTCAGAAAATGTATATTAATTCACATTTTCTTATTTTGTCAATGTCTCAAGTTAATAGTGCTAATATATTTAATGTATCCCTAATTATCTCTGATTATAGGTTCATAGGAGGTTACTAGGCTATAGACCCCAGGGTCATTTTAAGCCTAGCCTATTACACCCATTATATTTCAATCAAAAAAGTCTAGTCAATACCTAATATTATTCTTAGTAGTGACCACCCATGTCCCAAGTGGGATGTGAGAGCTTTTCCAGGCAAGAATTTGTGGTTTCCCATCCATTCATCCAGGTACCTTTTGAACAAAGTTATAGAAGTCCTCTGCTTAACATGAATTATTTCTGATTCTGTTGAGATCTGTCCCTGTTTGGTTAAGAGCTATAACTGAAACACATTTTTTCAAAACCTTGTCAACCTGCTCAGCAGTCCTGTTGACTTTTTGTTTCATAACTACCAGTTCTAGCCAGATTGTCATATGGTTGTACTTCACTTGCTGGTGCTGTAAGGACTCCTCACAGAACCCGTCCTTCTTCATGTAACCTGCAGATGCTACAGCTGCTCTGTGTACGAGCTGTCCAACATCATCATCTGCTGACTAGTTGTTAGCCATTCAACCCAGGCAGTATACCTCAGCCTCCCCATTCATCATCTCCTTCTTTGGTTTGACGTTCTTTATACTGTTGTACTACAGTGACTTGCATGTTACAATATTTTTTTGGTTAGGTGCAACATATCCTTATTGCACATATTTATTAAAAAAAAAAAATTTTTTGTTATAATCAACGTGGACGTAGTACATATGCATACATAGGCGCATATATATATATCTATATATATAGACAAAGAGAGAAAGTTTTTTTATTGTTGTTTGTCCTTACTTTTCACTTAGCAGTCTCATCCCACTAAATCATTTTGCACATACATATTCTGATTGGTTAGCACCATTACTACCAGCCTACTTCATTCTCCCTCCCTGCTCCACCCTCAGATGCCCTCCACAGGTGACTTCCTTTAAACTAGAACGGTTCCTTCTATTGCCAACCTAACTACTCAAACTCACTAACATGACATGTTAATTGGTAATGTGTAACACTGCCATAACAAGCGACACCTTCTTAAACACTAA
Source organism: Protopterus annectens (assembly GCF_019279795.1). NCBI lineage: Eukaryota > Metazoa > Chordata > Ceratodontiformes > Protopteridae > Protopterus > Protopterus annectens. Next base: position 497,449,378 of record NC_056740.1, on the reverse strand, counting down.
CACAAGTGTACAAAAATGGAGCAAGACCAAACACTTCCTCTAAAACAATGCATAGCTAGAAATCCTCTTAACCAATAAGATAACACACATTTTCATACTTCTTAATACAGTGAGAGACTGCTGCCTTATATACTGTATGCAGACCAGTCCTTCAAATCCTTAGTATTACCCCTAAATTTATCTATGCAGGATACATTCAAGATTTTCACAAAACAGCTATGATAAATGACTTTGAACATATCATTTTGACTTTATATATAACTCTTTCATCATTCTATAATTTAATTAACTGAGTTCAAAACAGACTATTTCCTTCAGCTAAATTAAGAATAAAAGGCTCGGCTACTCTTCTGTGAATTACTATATTTACTAAATGAAAGTGATAGAGCGTGGGCCAAATGGAAATAAAATCCAAAGAATTCCTCATCACAAATGCTACCAACATTTAAATGTAAAGCGACATCATCAAACATCTAATGCTCCAAAGATCAGAAATAAAGAGAATTATCACTTTAGAATGAATCTAAAAAGATTAAAAAATATATACATATTGTTTGCCCACCCACTCTCTGCTAATTCTACATATACCAACTGCTATATTGCACAACAGCAGAGAAATAAATTGACAAACCGCGCTGTAATGTGATCTTGCATGGAAAGCAACTGGCAGGCAGAAAAACAAGGCAAAAAGGGCAATCACTCTTCTAAGCATTCACTCTTTCAGACTGCAATCATGCATTTATATATATATATATATATATATATATATATATATATATATATACACACACACACACACACACACACACACACAGACATGCAGATATATATCTATATATATATATATATATATATATATATATATATATATATATATATATATATATATATATATATAGGTTCATAGGTTCATACTAGGCTATCTGCCCTAGGGCATTTATAAGCCTAGCCAGAGTGTGCTTGGCTTTCGACACCCATTTTAAATTAATTTTGCTATGCCCTTTTTCGAGGTTAGTATACTGTGCCTCTGTCTAACAGTGACACAGAAGTGATACCCGGGGTAAACCTACGATCTCCCATCCACTCATCAAGATTCCTCTTGAAGAGAGTCAATGAGGTACTCTGCCTAACCTGGACTGGGATTTTATTCCAGAGTGAAGGGAGCCTCTGGGTTATGAATCTGTCCCTCCAGCATGTCCTATTTATTTCAGTGCTGAGGTTCAAGTCTCTCGAGCACGTAGCTCAATGGGATTTGGATTTTCTGAGGTGTAGCATGTCCATTAATTCCGGGTTGGACATGGCTTTATACGTCAGGCACAGATTGCCTCTGAGCAGGCAGTATGCCACTGAGTAGAGCTGGAGTTTCTTTAACCGGGCAGCATATGGCATCTGTTTGAGCCCTTTGATCCTCTTGGTGAGGTACTTTTGGGGTATATATATATATATATATATATATATATATATATATATATATATAGCTCTACTTCTAAATTTCAAACTTTCAAAAATATCGACTTTTTGTATGGTTGAGACTATAAGATCAAAGTTTTGAAACTTTGAAATTTTAATAAAAAAAAAAAACAAAACAAAAAATCTTTTTTTGCAGGAGGGCAAGCCCCACTGCACACACCCTGTTCATTAAATATACCGACTCCGAGATCACACTGCACCAAGGAAAATGGTAAGTATACTGTTCAGGGACTGTACGGCGACCTAAATTTAAATGGTTTGAAGTTTCAAAACTTCGATCTTATGGTCTTATGGTTTTATATACCAACTCCAAGATCATCCTATAGAGGAGAACAGGCACATTTTCAGACACCACTGTACCACAATCTGTCACCCAAATCTGCTGGTAGACAGAAAAGCAGAAAGAAGAGCAATTACAGCCATAGATAGATATAGAGCTATTTATAGCTGTATAGATATAATATATATACATGCGCATATAGACATACTCTGCTATGAAGAGTGCCACCATTGGAAATAATGTACATATTAATGGTAAGTAACAAGCACTGCACCATCACTGACTGTAAATTAAGCATATCTCCTACAGCATTTGATTCAGATTATGTCTGCATATTATTATTAGTCTGATTCTGATTTTCTGTGCATTTGGTTGATGTTATCTGATTTGATTCTTATCCATGCTGTATTACCATCCTACATTATTTACACTTAATAAAGCTTTGTCTTACTTGTATACGGGTTATATTTTTCTTGATGTATTTTATTTACATTGTCCCAGATGATGATTGAACAGCGTCCTTGGAGTATCTTAACTTAGTTAAAGAAAACCAATAAATAAATAAATAAGCATTGAGCTTTGTGGGAACATATATGATATTTATTTATTTATTTGTCCTTTGGTGACTGCGTTATTCCCTCTAGGCTATTAGCCACTTTTTAGGGAAGACTCGAGGAGGTATTTATACACATGCAGTGGAGACAAGGCTATTTCATTCAGCACTCTGTTTCAAATTAGCCATTTAGTTAGAAATCCCAACAGCACACAGACACTTGTTACCTATTTCATGAAAGCATTTAACAAGGATCTGGTACATCTGCTATAGTATTTGCTAGTTCTACAGATGCCTCCAAAATTATTCAGTTACTAGAAATTATATTGTTGGCATATTGATGTACAATAAAGGAATTGTGATAAAATAATGTTTTAGGTCTTGCTACACTGTTGATCTGTGTACCAGTGTTATTAAGTGAATGTAGGCTTATATTTGTTAGACTTACCCTCAGTGACATTAACTTATGCAGTGATCGACCAGGAGAGTTTGTAACCTCTATCAAAGGAATCATCCTGTATAATCAAAAGTGACACTAAAATGTTATAATCATCTGCAGTTTATCTTATCAATGTCATGGATCATTAACTTTCAATACTATTAAACCTGACGCATGGCAAGGCAACATAGTGCTGTAGCAGTTAGCATCACAAAATACAGTCGTGTACACTTACCATAAATGTAGATGTTCGAGTGTATTCACTGTTGTAGTCATCACCGGTGGGGTTGTCCCTGCTGTGGTAACCCTTGGCTGGCCCGAATACCAAAGTCAATCTTTTTCTGCATCAGCTACTGTTGCTTGCTGCCTGACGTCAGGTTGCCAGTATTGTAAAGGAAGGCAGCCAACACCATTACATCAGTTTTTCTTGTCCTAACCAGTCAGAGGCCCAAGTAAATATGGTAAAGATGGCCCTGGTGGCTAAAAGCCACCATTAGAAGTGTATGTCTCCCTAAAGAATGAAGATATAAGGGGGATGGAGAGTGGGAAACCAGGAATGCAACAGTGAACACACTCGAGCATCTACATTTATGGTAAATGTAAACAACTGTACTATGTTTTTCTTGTTTCACTGTTCCAGTCATCACCTGTGGGAGGATTCCCAAAGCTGAGGAGAAGGATAATAGGATTAGTAAGACACTTAGGACTGGGTCAGCATGCCCTGCAGAACTGCAGAGGAAAAACCTGCCCTAGCCTTAGAAAATAGAGGTAGGTGGCAATGCTTGGTAAAGGTATGGACAGAAGTCAAGGTGGCAGCTTCCAGGATGTCCCTGGTGGGAACTCCTCTGAGGAATGCTGTGGAAGTGGAGGCTGCCCTTGTGGAATGGGTTTGAATAGACTTGGGGGGGGGGTTCCCATGCAATCTATAGCAGAAATGGATACAGTGTGATATCCATTTGGAAATGGTTTGTTTGGACATGGGCTTCCCCTCTGCCCCTGGGGCAAAGCTGAAAAGTAGTTGGTCTGTTTCCATGAGGGATTTAGTATGGACCAGATAGTATCTGAGCTGTCTGTGTACGTCTAGAAAGTGCAGACTTCTTTCCCCCTTGTTTTGAGGGTTAGGAAAGAGGGTGGGTAGATGTATGGCCTGGTTGAGAGTTACATTAGATACCACCTTGGGCATAAAGGAGGGATTAGTCCTCAGGGAGACCCTGTCTGCATGGAAGATGATGACAGGCTCAATGTCCATCAGTGCCTGAAGTTCTGAAACCCTTCTGGCTAAGGTGATAGCTAGGAGAAAAGCAGTCTTCCAGGAGAGGTATCTTAGTTCATCTGAAGCAGCAGGTTCGAAGGGGGGTAAATTTAGTTTTTCCAAAACATAATTCAGGTCCCAGGCTGGAGTGGGTGGCTTTCTGGGAGGTCTGATATTAGAAGCCCCTCTGAAGAATTGCTTACTCAAAAAATGGGAGAACAGGGGCTGTTCTGTATCATAAGGAGCTGAAATGGCTGAGGCATTGATTTTAATAGAGGAGAAGGAGAGGCCACTATTAAGTAGCTCTGCTAGGTAGTCCAGGATAAGAGGGATGGAAGGGTGTGAGGTACTGCTCCCTTTGGACTGTCTCCAGGACCAGAATCTGTTCCATTTTCCTGCGTAGGATTTTCTGGTGCTGAGCCTTCTGGTCTCTGTGATAATGTCAAGGACCTGTTTGCTTAACAGGTGCCCCTTGTTTGCCTTTAGAGTATTTGCCATGGTAATAGTTTGAGAGTCTGCAAGTCTGGGTACAGCATCCCCCCCACCTGAGTTAAGAGGTCTGAGATCAGGGGAAGCTGCCTGGGAGGCTGTAAGGTCAGGCTGCACAGTAAGAGGTACCACTGTTGTCTGGGCCAGTCTGGAGCAATGAGGATGGCCTTTGGTCTCTCCTCATTTACCCCGGGAATCATCTCTGTGTCACTGCTGGACAGAGGCACAACAAACTAATGGGCACAGTATTTTTTAACATAAGGGGTGGCGTAAGCCACAAAACTTTGGGCTAGGCTTATAAATGCCTTAGGGCAGATAGCCTAGTATAAACCTATGAACCTATGAACCTCTCTTATTTTGACCAGTCCTTAGGAATGAGAGACAGAGGAGAGAATGCATACACAAACAGGGTGTTCCAGGGGAAGGTCAAGGCATCCACCTTCCATGTTATGTCCTGATACTCCCTGGTACAGAATTTTTTTAGCTGATGGTTGAGGTGCGAAGCAAAGAGGTCCACCTCTGGAGTCCCCCACTCCTGAGTGATTTGCAAAAAGATTTTTCTGTGGGGCTGCCATTCGTGGGGGTCCAGTAAGTTTCTGCTTAAGTGGTCTGCCAGGGTGTTGTTGATCCCTGGTAGGTATTGGGCTATCAGGTGTAGCCCCATGGAAGAGGCTGTCAGCCAGAGGTTTATGGTTAGCCTGCACAGAGTGTAAGATTGGGGCCCTCCCTGTTTGTTGATGTACCACATGACTGTGGTGTCGGTTTAGATAAGAAGAACCCCTGGCCTGAGATGGGGTTTGAAGGACGTCAGGGCCTTTTGTACTGCCTTCATTTCCTTCTGGTTGATGTGTAAGGGAAGGTGCAGGGCATCCCAATAATCTTGGGTGCACCTGCCTTCTAGGTGATTGCCCCAAGCTATGTCTGAGGCGTCGGTGGTAATGGTCTGCCTGGTTGGGGGGAGGGTGAAGGAAAGACACTTGTTCTAGGCACAGGCACCTGCCCACCAGAGAAACTTGGCCCTTATACAGGAGATCAGAGGAAGAGAGGTCTCTAGGGGTTGAGAATGCTGACACCAAAGGTTCTTTAGGTACGATTGAAGTTTTCTCATATGAAGCCTGGCCAGAGGAATTAGAAGGATGCAAGATGCCATGTACCCCAAGGCTTGCAGGAACTTCCTCGCAGTGAGGTGACTTCTGGAAGCCAGCTGTGTAAAACAGAGAGTAAGAAGCTCTGCTTTTCTGGGGATAGGAAGGCCATTTGGGATGCTGTGTCCAGCAGTGCTCCCAAGAAAATGATCTTCCTGGAGGGTGTTTGCATTGATTTCTTCTCATTGATGGTGTACCCTAAGGAGGTTAGGAGGGTTTTGGCAAAGAGGAGGTCCTTGAGGAGCTTTTCTTTGCAATCTGCCTGGATGAGGCAGACATCCAGATAAGGGTAAATTTGTATCTTTTTCTGTCTGCAAAAGGCTATGGCCAGGGCCAAGCATTTGATGGATACCCTGGGAGTAGTAGATAAGCCAAAGGGTAGCACAGATAACTAAAGGTGTTGTGAGCCTGCTCTGAAGTGCAGGACTTTCCTGCAGGATTCCCTTATGGGGATGTGAAGGTAGGCATCTTTTAGATCCAGGGTAACTAGCCAGGCATTTTTTGTCAGCATAGGAAGAAGCTCCTGCAAAGTTAGCATTTTGAATTTGGGCACCACCAGGAATGTGTTCAGAATGTATAGATCCAGAATGGGGTGCCAAGTTACCTCTTTTCTGGGAACAAGGAATAGTCTGGAATAAAAGCCTTTGCCTGTTTGATCTGAGGGGACAGGTTCTACTGCCCCTTGGGATATGAGAGTTTGGACTTGTTTCTATGCCTCTGCCCACTGATTTGGAGGTAAGTCTGGATACCCTCTTGGAATTGGGAGTTCGATCAAGGAGAAGTTGTATCCCTGAAAAATAAACTTTAATACCCATTGGTCCTTAGTTACAGAAAGCCAATTTTCTTTGCATAGGGAGAGTCTTCTTCCTAGTTTTTGGTGAGTGGAAAGACAGCAGAGGGGGAGAGGAAGTCATTGAGAGATTTTGCATAGAGGGATGTCTTAGAACTCCCTGCCTTTGGAGTGGAAGTGGTCCACCATTTGGTTCTCTGCTGCCCCTGGGATAGGAGTCTGGGTGGTCTGTCCCTGCAGGGCTTACCTTGCCCCTGTTTGCAAGGTGCAGGAAAGGACCAGTGTTTTGAGGGAAAATTCCTGCTGAACCTAGAAGGTTGTACCTGAAGGAAGTATTTAACTGTTTGTATAGATTTTGCTTTGTCTTCCATCTTTTTAAGCACCTCTTCTACTTTTACTCCAAACAAGCGGTCCTTATCCAAGGGTGCATCAAGTAATTTAGATTTGACATGATCAGAGAGAGGTTGTTCCTTCAACCATGCATGTCTCCTAATGACAGATCCTGACACTGCTGTCCTGCTTGAGGCTTCTAGGGCGTCATATCCACAGTGTAATGAGTGTTTAGCCACTTGACAAGTAGAGTGCAGTAGATCTGCTAACTCTTTCGAATTGGCACAGTCAGGAAAGGTTGAAATCTTTTGTTTTAATAGTTTCAAAGTGTGTTGTTGATATTTTAATATGTGGAACTGACAGCTGAGTGCTCTGATAGTTAAGGTTGCAGAGGTGTATCATTTTTTTACCCCATCTGTCCAGAGCTCTGGAGTCCTTGTCAGAAGGAATAGGATTCTTTGCAGAGCTAGCCTTAGCTCCTTTTGATCCCTGTGTAATGACCTCTGGGTCTGCAGCATGATTTCTGTACAGGTATTTGTGAGAATCCGGTACTCTGTAATACCTGTCAGGTTTTCTGGGAGCAGGTGGGAGGGCGTCAGGAGTTAAGCTGGACTCATGGTAGACATCATCAACCACCTCTAAGATTGGAGGAATGGCTAGGGGTCTGTGCTGAGGCAGGTCTAGAAACTCTCTTAGTCTTTTCTTAGACTGAGGAAAGTCCTGGGATTCCCAGTGGAAATGTTCCCTGAGGGTGTGAAGGGTTCCCCAAAGGAAAGTTCTTCTGGAGGGGAGGCAGAAGGGATGCATTCCTCTGCATCTGAATCCTCATAAGCAGTCAGAGATTGTTGTTCCTCTTCAGAATCGTAATAATCAGACTCCTCAGAATCTTGTTCTGTTAGTATTTCATTAGAAAGGGCTCTTTTCCTTTTTGAAGGAGTGGCCTGATTACCCCTGATAAGGGTGATAAGATCCTCTGCCATTTTAAGCATTTGAGCTTGGGGTCATGGAGCAGGGGTAAAATGGTGGCTAGAGGTAGTTTTCCTAGGTGTGGCCTTGCCTCTAGGCCTAAAAGTATCCAACGGTCTGAGAGAAACAGTTGTCAGAGGAGAAGACGTTGTTTTGTGTCTGAATTCGGTAGTGCGAAAAACCTCCTCGGAAGCCGGTGCCTACTTTGCGGCTACGGGGTCTATATTATAACATCGAAGTTTTTAAACATTGAATGTTATAATATCGAACCCCTAACACCGAAATCTAAAATTATCGAACAGTCAGAATAGCAAATTTTTTTCCCAGGGAAAAAATTTGCTATTTCGTGAAACATACACACAACACAAACACACACAAAAAACTATTCACACACATACACTTAAAATCCTACACCTAAACTAAACTTTACATACACTACTAGCTATCCACTTACCTTAACCTAACCCTAACCCTAAGGTCCATCACTATCGCACACTCACCTCATCTGCGCCCTAACCCTAACTCACCTAACCCGCCCCCTAACCCTAACCTACACACAATCGCACACTTACCTGACCCGCACCCCAACCTTAACTCACCTAACCCACCCCTAACCCTAACGTCCACACAACCACACACTTACCTGACCCGTGCCCTAACCCTAATATCCACACAACCGCACACTTACCTGACCCGCGCCCTAACCCTAACTCACCTAACCTGCCCCCTAACCCTAACCTACACACAATCTCACACTTATCTGAACCTGACCCGTAATGTTCCAACATATTGAATGCTGAAAACAGCGAAGCCACAGCAACGGCCCACCAAATTCTTTCCCTGGATTGTTGGCTGATGGACACCATTTCGGAATGAAAATACCTGGCTACAACAAGAGCTCTATGATGAATGGTTTTCATGTTAAAGAGGGCAGGGAACCGGCAATGGGGAATGTCTTGGTCTGGGCCTAAACAAGTGATGCAGTATGAATGAAAGTCTTGGTTTGGATTTGCTTTCCACAGGCGAGACAATTGTTAACTTTTTCAGACATCAGTTAGTGCAAGAAAAAAGGATCCCCAACGGGGTACTTAGCTTTAGACGTTTTGAGCTGTAATTTAAACTCTGGTAGCGACCGACCTGCACACTTGCAAACTGCTTCTGCTACGGGCTCCATGGCAAGAAAGACTGATGTAATGGCATCAGCTGCCTTCCTTTATAGCACTGACGACCTGACGTCAGGCAGCAAGTGACAGCAGCTGACGCAGAAAAACATTGACTCTGGTATTCGGGCAGGCCGAGGGCTAGCACAACAGGGATAACCCACAGGTGATGGCTGCAACAGTTAAACACGAAGAACATCCTCATGATCCCTGGTTCTCTGGTTCAGTTCCTGTCTGGGGGGACTCAACACATGATGGTAAGTAAATTTGTGATGCTCATAAATTGCCTTTAGGTGTGTGTGTGTGTGTGTGTGTTTGTGTGTGTGTGTGTGTGTGTGTGTGTGTGTGTGTGTGTGTGTGTGTGTGTGTGTGTGTGTGTGTGTGTGCTCATGTATGCCTGCATCCTGAAATGGACCGGTATCCTTCATAGGATTTGTTTTCCATCTTATACCTTTTGACTGTTGAATCCATTTAGGCACTCTTTGACCCTAAGTTAGATAAAGACTGATAGCTGTTAAAGCATGGGAGCAACCTTTTACATGTGTTGCTTTCTTGTATCACCTAATAGCTTAATCATCATCATTCAGTTTTTGTATATCTTATTTTTGCTTTATTTTGAATTTGTTAACCGGGGTAGAAAACTTATTGTATTGGACCCATTTCAGTCTCAGTCCAGGATGCTACACAGAAGTTACATGACATTATATGCAAAGCGAATGAGAAAATGCAACATATACATATACACATATTATATACAACATGAATGCCGTAGTTGGCTTGAGGGAATAAAGGCATTAGATAAATGATATATACAGACTGAGTGCTAAAGCACAATATACACATGCATTATATGTTGAGTGGAAATCAGAGTTAGCATCCTGAATCACAATAAAAAACAGACAGAGCAAGGTATGTGCACAGAAAAAGGGAATGAGGAAGTTACGTTATGCATCATCATCCCTTTTGGGAAGAGTGACATCCCCACAAATTATCACATTAATAACAAGGTCCTAAGCACGCAATCAGTTGTGAGGGATTTGGGCACCCAGGTTGATAGCAACCTGACTTTTGTCCCCTATGTTCCTTCCATTGTATGGAAAGCCTTCTACATGGCCCACTTCATAATTAAGGGTATCTCATCCAGGGACAAGGAGGTCATAACATCCCTGTATTCTTCCCTTATAAGGCCCATTATTGAGTACAACACCCCTTTTGGCATGTACCTCACAAAGCACATGCAGCAGCTTGAGAAACCACAGAGGTTCCTCTCCAGGTGAATCCAGGGCCTAAAACATCTACCATACATGGATAGACTAAAAGTCCTATCCCTCTACTCAGTTTCATACAGACTCCTCAGAGGTGACCTCTGTCTGGCATACAAGGTGATCACGGACCTCACCTTGGTGGGACTGCTGCATATCTGCAAATCAAGCTCCACTCGAGTAACCCACATGCTCAGCCTCAACCTGGTCTGTGACATCAACATGACTTGTTGGCGGGACAGATTTGTGTCCCAGAGACTCCCCCATTTATGGAACAGACTCCCTTTCCACATCAAGCAGAGTACCTCTTTACACCTTTTTAAGCTCAACCTGGATAACTGGATTGGAAACAGAAAATATACCCCATGGGATTCCACCCGCATCCCTGCTGGACAGTGGCATTGGGTGCTGATTTGTCTAAACATGAACCAAACTCTTGCCTAGGCTTATAAGGGCCTCAAGGCCAATAGCTTAGTAACCTCCTATGATCCTACATGACTTAACAGATAGCAGCTGTATTTTCCTAGAGACTTGAAATGTGGTTGTATTTGTGAATGGAAAATGGGGTAAGAGGAATGATGTTAAAGAAGACAAGGGAGAGAGTCCTGCAGTTTTAATTACCTTAAAGTCAACCAGGGCTGAACAAACAAGACTGTGGTATGCTTACTTGCACTCCCAAGTATAAAATGTTATCAATAAAATTACAATAGACTAACATTTTTCTCTTGAGTGGGTTCTTGTTTGCATGTCACACAAATGTCATTTTCCAGTTACTCAAATAGTTGTCATATAGTAGGGCTCCTGCTGTAGTTCTTGCTGAACTTGGGATTTGGTGGTGACTTCATGCTGCACAGTGTTGTTACTGAATCAGTCAATGCTGCTACAGAAGTTAATACTGATCTATCTTAATTTCTAAGTTGTGAGATATTATATACCGAGATTAAACATCACAGCTGTAAGACATTATTATATAGCGAAACTGAACATCACAGCTGTGAGATATTATTGTACACAGAGACTGAACATCACAGCTGTGAGATATTATTATATATCGAGACTGACCATCACAGCTGTGAGATATTATATACCGACACTGAACATCACAGCTGTGAGATATTATATACCGAGACTGAACATCACAGCTGTGAGATATTATTACATACTGAGACTGAACATCACAGCTGTGAGATATTATATACTGTGACTGAACATCACAACTGTGAGATATTATTGTATACCGAGTTTGAACATCACAGCTGTGAGATATTATATACCAAAACTGAACATCACAGCTGCGAGACATTATTATATAGTGAGATTGAACATCACAGCTGTGAGATATTATATACCGACACTGATCATCACAGCTGTGAGATATTATTGTATACTGAGACTGAACATCACAGCTGTGAGATATTATATACCAACACTGAGCATCACAGCTGTGAGATATTACTGTATACTGAGACTGAACATCACAGCTGCGAGATATTATTATATACCGAGACTGAACATCACAGCTGTGAGATATTATATACCGACACTGAACATCACAGCTGTGAGATATTATTACATACCGAGACTGAACATCACAGCTGTGAGATTATTATATACTGTGACTGAACATCACAGCTGTGAGATATTATTTTATACCGAGTTTGAACATCACAACTGTGAGATATTATATACCAAGACTGAACATCACAGCTGTGAGATATTATATACCGACACTGAGCATCACAGCTGTGAGATATTAGTACATACCGAGACTGAACATCACAGCTGTGAGATATTATATACTGTGACTGAACATCACAGCTGTGAGATATTATTTTATACCGAGACTGAACATCACAGCTGTGAGATATTGTATACCGAGTTTGAACATCACAGCTGTGAGATATTATATACCGAGACTGATCATCACAGCTGTGAGATATTATTGTATACCGAGACTGAACATCACACCTGTGAGATATTATATACTGAGACTGAACATCACAGCTGTGAGATATTATATACTAAGACTGAACATCACAGCTGTGAGATATTATTATATACTGAGAATGAACATCACAGCTGTGAGATATTATTATATACCAAGATTGAACATTAAAGCTGTTAGATATTATATACCGAGACTGAACATCACAGCTGTGAGATTTTATTGTATACCGAGACTGAACATCACAGCTGTGAGATATTATTGTACACCGAGGCTGAACATCACAGATGTGAGATATTATTGTATACCGAGATTGAACATCACAGCTGTTAGATATTATATACCAAGACTGAACATCACAGCTGTGATATATTATATACCGAGACTGAACATCACAGCTATGAGATATTATTGTACACTGAGACTGAACATCACAGCTGTGAGATATTATATACCAAAAATGAACATCACAACTGAGACATTATTATATAGCGAGATTGAACATCACAGCTGTGAGATATTATATACCGAGACTGAACATCACAGTTGTGAGATATTATTGTATACTGAGGCTGAACATCACAGCTGTGAGATAGTACCTATTGTACACTGAAACTGAACATCACAGCTGTGAGATATTATTATATACAGAGACTGATCATCACAGCTGTGAGATATTATTGTATACCGGGACTGAACATCACAGCTGTGAGATATTATATACCGAAAGTAAAAATCACAGCTGTGAGATATTATTGTATACCGAGACTGAACATCACAGATGTGAGATATTATATACCAACACTGAACATCACAGCTGTGAGATATTATATACTGAGACTGAACATCACAGCTGTGAGATATTGTTACATACTGAGACTGAACATCACAGCTGTGAGATATTATATACTGTGACTGAACATCACAGCTGTGAGATATTATTGTATACCGAGTTTGAACATCACAGCTGTGAGAGATTATATACCAAAACTGAACATCACAGCTGCGAGACATTATTATATAGTGAGATTGAACATCACAGCTGTGAGATATTATATACCGACACTGATCATCACAGCTGTGAGATATTATTGTATACCGAGACTGAACATCACAGCTGTGAGATATTATATACCGAGACTGAACATCACAGCTGTGAGACATTATATACCGAGACTGAACATCACAGCTATGAGATATTATATACTGACACTGAACATCACAGCTATGAGATATTATTGTATACTGAGATTGAACATCACAGCTGTGAAATATTATTACATACCGAGACTGAACAACACAGCTGTAAGATATTATTATATACCAAGACTGAACATCACAGCTGTGAGATTTTATTCTATACTGAGACTGAACATCACAGCTGTGAGCTATTATTGTATACCAAGACTGAACATCACAGCTGTGAGATATTATATATTGAGACTGAATATCACAGCTGTGAGATATTATTATATACCGAGACTGAACATCACAGCTGTTAGATATTATATACCAAAACTGAACATCACAGCTGTGAGATATTATTGTATACTGATATTGAACATCACAGCTGTGAGATATTATATACTGACACTGAACATCACTGCTGTGAGATGTTATATACTGACACTGAACATCACAGCTGTGAGATATTATTATATACCAAAACTGAACATCACAGCCGTGAGATATTATTGTATACCGAGACTGAACATCACAGCTGTTAGATATTATATACCGTGACTGAACATCACAGCTGTGAGATATTACATACCGAGACTGAACATCACAGCTGTTAGATATTGTTGTACACGAGACTGAATATCTCAGCTGTGAGATATTATTATATACCGACTGAACATCACAGCTGTGAGATATTATTGTACACTGAGACTGAACATCACAGCTGTGAGATATTATATACCGACACTGAACATCACAGCTGTGAGATATTATTGTACACTGAGACTGAACATCACAGCTGTGAGATATTATATACCAAAACTGAACATCACAGCTGTGAGACATTATTATATAGCGAGATTTAACATCACAGCTGTGAGATATTATATACCGAGACTGAACATCACAGCTATGAGGTATAACATACCGACACGGAGCATCACAGCTGTAAGATATTATTATATACCGAGACTGAACATCACAGCTGTGAGATATTATTGTATACCAAGACTGAACATCACAGCTGTGATATATTATACACTGACACTGAACATCACAGCTGTAAGATATTATTATATATGAAGACTGAACATCACAGCTATGAGATTATACACTGAGATTGAACATCACAGTTTATAGGCATAAAATGTTCAACCTTTGTCTCTTCACTTTCAGCAGAGGTTGTAACTTGAAAAGATTTGGAATTAAAGCTAAGGAGAGTGATTTTTCTGACATTATATTTTAAGTGCTGTTTAAAATGCGTCTATCAGTCATTAACCACAATAATCTACACAGAGGACTAGAAAAGTTACTGTGACACCCAAGAATTCCAAACATTGTCAGCATAAAAGCTTATTCTATAAATAACCAAGATACCAGTTCATCATTCATGTGTTTGGAAATATTAAGATCACAAGTAATGCTGAAATGTATGCCAGATGGTGCCAAGAGGAGGCTTGAGAATATCTTTCCATCTCTGTTGCTTTTGGAGGAAAGGTGCAAGTATTTTGTTTCTGGGTAATACCCACTAATGGAGGAGCCAGGGAGCACCAGCCCAGGCAGATAAAGTGAGAGGAAGATGACCAACAAATGATCTGCAGTGTGTGGTAAGTGTGTAGAGTCACATGTGCATGACTCGCATTGGTATCTGTGCATACCATGCATATGGGTGGAGATTTACAGCAGCTCAAGAAAAAGCCTCTCTAGTATCAAAATGGAGTTATACAGTGATGTCCTCATCTCTGTCACGGTTTTGAGTGAAACAGGTCTCACATGATAGCAGATTCTGGAAGGCAACAAAAATGTAGATCAAAAAGGCAGTTTATTAGAAGAAATGTCTTTATATCTACAAATATACTTTAACTAAATATGTATGGTGTTAAAAAAAACTCTGCACTTACATGGTCCATATTTGTTTAAAAGTGAAACTGTACAAACCTACATACTGAAGGAAGAAAACTTCCACTCTATGGAATCCTGTTAATTTAACAATCTAGCTAATGCCTAATTACTTTACAATTATTTACACATTCCAATTAAGTCTAATTACTGCTCACATAAACAATGGCACCATTATGTCGTGCTAACACATTACAATTGAGGTAGAACTTTTGAGAGGTTTGCCAGTTACACTTATGCATTTGGTGAGAGTTTTTAAAGTATTTTTTATCTACATTTAAACTTAGAAAAGCTCTGTTTTTCCATCATGTCCAAATTCAGAAATGTCCTGTACCATACATAAGCTAGCTATAGAACTCTGTCTATGACACACACTCTGTCTATGACACGCACTCTATCTATGTCTATGACACACACTCTGTCTATGTCTATGACACACACTCTGTCTATGACACATACTCTGTCTATGTCTATGACACACATTTCACACTGAGCTAATCGAAGGAAGGACACTGAGCAAACGTGGATCTATAATATATAACATTGAGTATCCTGTTTTTTTGCTTATTTTTTCAGGTTATCTATGGCACTTTGTGTACTGTATATTTTTCTAGCTAGTTTCACTGTGTGTGAGGTATTAACTGGAAATTGTCCACTTTTATTAAGCATCTGTTGGGTTGTTTGTTTCTGATAACTTGTTGCAGTTAAATGCTTTCTTTAGAGGCTCCTTTAGCTGTTTAAAACTTTCATTTAAAGGCTCACTGCTGCTTTTCTGCTGTGAGAAACATTTCTGCAGTTTGTTTCTCTCCCTCCCTCCCTATTGGTATGATGTTCTTATAGTTGATGGCTTTACAGTTGCCCGCCCCTAGTGTAAATTTGATCTGGGACTAGGGTTACCACCTGTCCCATTTTGCGAGGGACAGTCCCTCTTTGGGCAGTTGTATCCTGACAAAAAATTGTAAAAATGGCAAATGTCCTGAGATTTTAGGACAAAATTATTTTCTATATTTTATGTAATAGTTGCATAAAACAGTTATTCTGTATCTAAAATACCTAAATGTTATAATAAACAGAATAAGCAACTAAAATGCTACAAGAATAAGCTTTTATTTAGGCAAAAAAGTTAAGTTCTATCCTTTGTACTGACCGTGGGTATGTGTCGGCCTGTAAAATCTGATAGTTGTACCAAAAATGTCCCACTTGGCCATTTGAAAAGGTGGCAACCCTATCTGGGACCATCCTCCCAATCTAGTGTCATTACCTCATTCTACCCAATGCAGGGAGAACATTTGAGAAGGCCAATCAGCTTAGTTTCTGCTACTCCTTTCTCTCTTTCCACTAAAAAAAAAAAAAAAAAATATATATATATATATATATATATATAAATATATAAATAAATAAATAAATTTCTAAGCTTGTTTCCTGGCTTTCCTGTGGGTAGTCTAGTCTGGATATAGATTTGCTGTGTCCAGGACTATTTGTAGGCTTCTAGGCCCCCAAGCCTTTCTGTGTTGGAGGGAAGCCTTCTAGCTTAATTTTGTTTCTTAGAACTAGCCAGTTTTTTGTTTCAGCACTCGTCTGTTTCTTTGAGCTCAGCACTTGTTCAGAACTTATTGTAAGCACTAAATAAGCTACAAATTACTACAGCACTCATCTTTCCTCACTATCTAGAGGAAAACAGTTTCTAGTACTTAACAAATAAGCACCTGTCCAGGCATGTCTAAGGGTCAGCTCCCAGTGTTTTCTCCTGTCTACCTGATGAATCTGGGCATCTTGGGGCAATGCAGAAATTGCCACATGTACACAGATAACCCTCTACTCCTACCACCCAACACTACAACCTGTGAGAGAAGCAATTATATAGCCAAACTGGAAGCAAAGCTCTCTTCACCAAAGACTGGACTAGACAGTCAAGAGGAGAAGTTAAACACTTGCACCACGCCACACTCAGTACATAGTCCCTCAAAACCTACACTACCAAAACACACACATAGAAACACAAAACACACACCTACGTTTGCGGAGGCTCTCAGTAAAAACCTGCCCAAGCAACAGGGACCTCCAAAGCAGAAACACAAACAACCTCCACCCCCCAACACAACCCAAATGACACATAGCCCACAAACTCAGTGTGCCACTCAACCACAGCCCATAAGGCATAAGAACGTACCCAACACTCTAGCCATAGGAGACTCTATAGTCAGGCACACTGATGTTACACTCACCAGGCTAAACAAGCAGAAAGTTACTGTCAGCTGCCTGTCGGGTGCCAGGATCCGCCACATAACGCATGCACTCAGGTCACTCCATAACAAGTACAAATATGACTCTGTCATTGTCCATGTTGGTGTGAATGACCTGAGACGTACCTCCTTGGACTACATGAAAATGGACATGGAGGAGCTGTCCGATCTTGTAGCCCAGGCAGGTATGACCCTAGCCCTGAGTAGCATCCTGCCATCACCCAGAATGATACCACAGTACAAGGACAAAATGATTGACTTCAACAATTGGCTAAGCTTCTGGTGTCATTCTAAGGGGATCCAGTATCTGTCTGCCTGTGATGACATGATCGACAAACCACGATGCTTTGCCAGAGATGGCCTGCACCTGTCGCCCCTGGGATTACGGATACTGGCTAAGGCTCTAGCCACCCCTATAGTACCTTTTTTAGGCAAGGTTCAAATGACAAATTCACCACCCTAAGAGGTACAGGCAAGAAGAATCTGAGGGTATTGATACTCAATGCTAGAAGTCTAAACCTCAAAATGCACTCACTCGAGACACTTCTTAAAATGGAGAACATCGACATCTGTGCAGTGACAGAGACCTGGTTCAAGGCTCCAGAGAGTACCCCTGCATTACCAGGCTATAATTCATACCACACCTTTCGGCCACCTAACCTGGACCGAAACACTAAAGGCGGAGGCGTGTCCATATTCATTAAGGATAGCCACACCTACAGGCTAGCTGCTCAGCATAATGCATCCGAGATTATCCAAGTGCAATTAACTCTGGGCAAGACCGCAATCCAATAGCTTGCTGCATATCCCCCACCATGCCCCAGGATTCCCACTCCTCATTTCTTAATACACTGGAAAATATTCAGGTACAACCTAACACCCTAATAATGGGCGATTTCAACTACCCTACCATTAACTGGGAAAACTACTCATGAACCAACTCTTGTGCTCAACGTTTTCTGGAATTCATAAACTCCAATGTTATGGATCAACTTATCCACATCCCCACCAGGGGCAGCAATATCCTAGACCTGGTTATTACCAACATGGGCAACCGGTGCTCCACACCAGAGGTCAATTCCTCGTTGGTCAGATCCGACCACAAGCTAATCACCCTAGACATCCACATCCCTCCCCTACCCCCCATTAGGGAAACCACAGTAAAAAATTTCAACAAAGCCAACTTCACGCTTCTTAAGACAGAAGTGGCAAACTTCAAGACACCCATGCTGACGGACAATAGAGGTAGGACTGCTGAATCCTACACAAATGCACTTTATAAGCACTTACATGAGTGCATGGATTGTGCAATCCCTAACAGAACCAAGATGCTATCCTCCAAAAAATGGAAGCCAATCTGGTGGTCCCCTGCCATAAACAAACTGTACAACAGAAGAAAGAAACTGTTGCAAAAAAGAGTAAAATCCCATGATTGGAGAAACTCCCTGGTCAGCTTCAGTAAGAAGCTGAGCTCCCGCATAAAATCCTCCAAAGCTAGTTATGAAAACAAAATCGCCACTGATGCTAAAGACAACCACAAAGCATTCTACAGCTATGTCAAGAATCTCAATGGCAACATTCAGATCTGCTCTGAGTTACAGCACAATGGCACAAAATATACAGAACCAACTGATATTGCCAACATCCTGCCAGATAGGTTCAGTGCTAACTTTACCCCCCTGTCATCCCCTAAAGGGCCCATCTCTATACCAGAAGAATGCAAAGTTCCTGTAATCATGGCTGCACAGGTAAGAAACACGCTATCCAAAGCCAAGAACACAGCATCCATGGGACCTGATGACATCCCAGGCTGTGTTCTACATGAACTACAGAATGAACTGGCACCCCACCTAAGTACCATGTTCAATCATAGCCTCACCTCAGACTATGTGCCCACTGAATGGCGCACAGCAACAGTTATCCCACTCCGCAAAGGGGGAGCCACCACAGACCCCAGAAACTACTGCCCCATTAGCCTAACGAGCCTGGTCTGCAAGGTTATGGAACGTATCATCATGGAACTTATAAACAATGACATTGGTAATCTCCAAACTCAGGACCCCACCCAGTTTGGGTTTGTAAAAGGCAGATCATGTCTCCTAAACCTGATAGACTTCTTTGAAGCCATCACCAAAGCAGTAGATGAGGGTAAGTTGGTTCACACAGCCTATCTAGAACTTGCCAAGGCTTTTGACACCATCCCCCACTCTGGAACTGTCGATAAACTCACTAAACTAGGTATAAATTCCTATGCCACAAGATGGGTTGCCAACTGGCTCACTGACAGAACCCACACTGTGAAAGTAGCAGACTCCAAATCCAGCTTCAGACCAGTGACAAGTGGAGTACCACAAGGTTCAGTCCTGGGTCCTCTCCTGTTTGGTATCTACTTCTCTGAAGTACAGGCCAACACAGAAGGTCTTTGGCTAATGAAGTTCGCAGATGACTGCAAACTAGGACCCATAATCAAAACTCCAAAAGATGTGGACATCCTACAAAAGGGCCACGCTGAGACAGATGCCTGGTGTCAAAGCCATGGCCTCAAGCTGAATGCCAAAAAGTGCATTGTCATCCCTTTTGGTAAAAACTCAGTACCCATGAACTACCACATAGGCGCTAGTTTACTTAACACTGAAAGTGTGATAAGAGACCTTGGGACACAGGTGGACAGTAGTCTCTCTTTTGATAATCACATTGCCACAGTAGTCAGGAAATCCTTCTACATGGCACACCTCATCACAAAAGGTTTCTCATCCAGGAAAAAAGAGGTCATTGTTCCCCTCTACTCATCACTCATGAGACCCATTATAGAGTACAATGCCCCTTTTGGTATGTACCTCACAAGACATCTACAACAACTGGAAAGGCCACAGAAATACCTCACAAAGAGGATTACCGACCTCAAACAGATGGCCTATGCAGACCGTCTCAAAAAACTGCAGCTTTACTTCATTGCATATTGCCTACTCAGAGGCGATCTCTTCCTAACACACAAAGCTATGTCAAACCCAGAGCTTTTAGACACGCTCCACTTAAAGAAATCCCAATCCCTACGAGCTACATGGTCTAGGGACCTAAACCTTGTCACCACAATAAACAGAACATGCTGGAGGGATAGATTCATGTCCCAGAGACTTCCCATACTCTGGAACAAACTACCTATCTATATCAAACAAAGCTCCTCATTAGCGCTTTTCAAGAAAAATCTTGATGATTGGATGGGAGATAGGAAATTCACCCCGGGGATCACTTCTGTGGCTCTGCTCGACAGTGGCACAGGAAACTAATTTTCTTGGGTGGCAAAAGCCAGGGTACCTTTGGCTAGGCTTATATAGGCCCTAGGGACAATAGCCTAGTACCTACCTATGAACCTATGAAAGACACAAAGCCTATCTACAGGCACTAAAATCACTCAGTTAAACTCAATACCATTTTCCTAGGTGATCTAAATGATCCAACTCTATACTGGGAAACCAACACCACCACTATTGCACAAGGACAGAGATTCCTGGTCTTTGTCTATACAAATGCACCAGAACAATTAGAAATAGTACCCACTATGGGGAATAACATCTTGGATCTTGTCCTTACTAATATGGGAGCATCTTTCACCATCCCTTCTGTATCTTCAACACTTGTTAGGTCTGACCATAAAGAAGTCTCCTCCAAAATAAAACTAAAACCGGAGAGCCTGTCCATCCAAGGTAACTTCAGAAATTTCTTTTAAGACAAATTACCTACTCCTAAGTGATACACTGGCAAGCTTCAAATCTCCACCAAACCCAGTTAACTCCACTGAATGTATAGAAATGTACACCACCACACTATACCAGCATGTAAAGAGCTGCATAGATACAGCTGTACCCCATAGGAGCAAGTGCAGGGCAAACCCTAGAAACAAACCCACATGGTGGAACCACAATATCAACACGCTTTGTAATAAAAAGGAAAAAAAAGACCAAAAAATAAGATTATTTCCCAGAATGTTAGAGCCCTTGTCACTGAATAAACAACTCAGGAACTTAATAAAATCCACCAAAGCCAAGTTTTAGACTAAAATAACTAACCAAGCCAAAGACAATCACAAGGAATTTTAGTTATGTTTATAATCTCAAAAGTATATGCAACAATGCACTGAAGTGATTGTGAAAAATGTTACCTAAACTGAGGCTGAAGATATAGTGAACCTAATGGCTCATAAATTTTGTTTGAACTTTACCCATCTGTCCCTCTGTCTGTCCCTCAAGACATACCTAAGATTGGCTTGTCTTCAGCTATCACACAAGACCAAATCTTAAAAGTGCTATCAAAAGCTAAAAATACTGCATTAATGGATCCTGACAATACACTGGATGCATCTTAAATAACATGAAACAGGATTTTGCACCAAGCAAATGGAGAACTGTTACAGTTACCAGGCAATTACAGACCCATAAGTCTGACCAGCCTTATATGCAAAGCCATGGAAAGACTTATCATGGAGCTAATCAATCAGGACATAGGGAACCTCCAAACACTGGACCTGTCTTAGTCTGGATTCATCAGGATCAGGTCATACTTACTTAACCTGGTGGATTTTCTGAAAAGGTAATCAAAGCAAAGGATGAAAGCAAAATGGTACACACCTCACATGACAACCTGACCAAAGCTTTTGACAAAATTTCTCACTCGGGATTAGTAGAAAAACTAATTAAACTGGGAATTATGTCATCCACTGGATTGCTAACTGGTTTGCAGATACAACACAGGAAATCAAAATGGGGAAGTTACTTCCACAAAGAGATTACCCTCCAGTGGAGTCCCCCCAGGGTTCTGTGCTGGGAACCTCTCCTGTTGGACATTTACATTTCTGAAGTACAAGCAAATGCCAGACAGCTTGGCTAAATAAGTCTGCAGATGACTGCAAGCTAGGAGAAGTAATTGAATCCCCAAATGACTTTGCCATCCTACAGGAATGTTGGTTCCAAATAAATAACTGGTGCAAAAATCATGGATTATTATATTCTTTCAGAATCATCTATCCAAGGGAATTACTAGATTGACAATATGCCACTAAGAATTGACCTAGTTCTTTGAGAATTGGGAACTTATGTGGACAGTGACCTAACTTTTGACAAACATATGTCCATTGTTGTAAGAAAGTTCATAGGGTACACCTCATAAACAAAGGGGTTGTGTCTAGATCTAGGGATGTCATTGTCCCACTTTACTCAGCCCTCAATTGGCCAATAATTGAATATAATGCCCCTTTTAGTATGTATCTGTTCAGACACATGAAACAACTGGAATGCCCACAATGATACCTTACTAAAAGGATACAAAGCATAAACAACAGGTCTTACATGGACCAACTCAAAGCCCTGTCACTATACTTGGTATCCTGCAGACTACTTAGAGGTGACCTGTGGCTGTAATACAAGGCATCCTCTGACCGTTACTTATGCCCCTGTCCAAGAGGGACACAGGTAGAACCCCCGTGGAGAATTTCTGGTTATGCATCCAATCATCCAAATTACACTTAAATAGGTCCAATGAGGGGCTTTGTTTAACATGAATTGGAAGCTTGTTCCAAAGGTGGGGCAACATCTTTGAGACAAATCTGTCTCTCCAGCAAGTTCTGTTGATGCCACACACCAGGTTAAGGTCCTTTGAGTGAGCATTTCCATTAAAGTTGGGTCAGAGATTGCTCTATATGCAAGGCAAAGGTCACCTCTGAGCAGTCTGTATGACACAGAGTAAAGTGACAATGATTTCAGTTTCTCCACATAAGATAGATCTTGAAGGCCCTGAATTTTTTTCTTTGTAAAGAACCTTTGTGGTGTCTTCAATTGCTGCAGGTGTTTGGAAAGGAACATACCAAAGGAAGCATTGTACTCTTTTATTGGCCTGATGAGGGAAGAGTACAGGGGGTTTATAACCTCTTTTTTTCTGGAGGCAATACTCTTACTTATGAGATGAGCAATATAAAATGCCCTTTTACCACTGTGGAGACAGGGTGATTGAAGTTAAGGTTGCTGTCAACCTGTGTGCCCAGATCTCTCCCCACTGACTGTGTGTTTAAGTTATCACTACTGATATGGTAGTTTGCAGGAACATCATCCTTGCCAAAGGGGATGATAAGTTCATAGGTTCATAGGTTGGTACTAGGCTATCAGCCCTAGGGCCTATACAAGCCTAGCCATAACAATTCCCTGGCTATTTCTTCCCACACTATTTACTTCCCTGGACCCCTGTCTAGCAGGGTGACTGACATCATCCCCGGGGTGAATTTCCTTTCTCCCATCCAATCGTCAAGGTTCCTTTTGAAGAGGGCCAAAGAGGCACTCTGCTTGACATGTATGGGCAATCTATTCCAGAGTCTGGGGAGTCTCTGGGTCAGGAACCTATCCCTCCAGCATGTTTTGTTTATTGTTATGACAAGGTTTAGATCCCTGGAGAGTGTGGCTCTGAGGGATTGGGGTTTCTTTAAGTGTAGCATGTCCAACAGCTCTGGGTTTGACATGGCCTTGTATGTTAAGCAGATATCGCCTCTGAGTAGACGATATGTGACAGAGTATAGCTGGAGTTTTTTAAGGCGGTCAGCATAAGGCATCTGCTTTAGGCCTGTGATTCTTTTAGTGAGGTATTTCTGTGGCCTTTCCAGTTGTTGTAGATGTCTTGAGAGGTACATACCAAACAGGGCATTGTATTCTATAATGGGTCTAATGAGGGATGAGTACAGTGGGACAATGACCTCCTTTTTTCTGGATGAAAAGCCCTAAGTGATGAGGTGTGCCACATAGAAGGATTTCCTGACTGTTGTGGCGATGTGGTTATCGAAGGTGAGACCACTGTCCACCTGTGTCCCTAAGTCTCTTATCACACTTTCGGTGTTTAGTGTACTGCCACCTATATGGTAATTCATGGATACATGTTTTTTCCCAAAGGGGATAACTATACATTTCTTGGCATTGAGCTTGAGCCCATGGCTCTGGCACCAAGCATCTGTTTCTGTAAGGCCCTTTTGTAGAGTATCCACATCATTTGGGGATTCAGTAATGGCTCCCAGTTTGCAGTCATCTGTGAACTTTGTTAGCCAGAGACCTTAGTGTTGGCCTGTACTTCAGAGAAGTAGATGCCAAACAAGAGCAGTCCCAGGACTGAACCCTGAGGTACTCCACTTGTCACTTGTCTGGAGCTGGATTTGGAGTCGGCTACTTTTACAGTGTGGGTTCTATCAGTAAGCCAGTTAGCAACCCATTGGGTGACGTAGGGATTAATGCCCAGCTTAGTAAGTTTATCTATGATTCCAGAGTGGGGGATGGTGTCAAAGGCCTTGGCAAGGTCTAGATAGGTTGTGTGGACCATCTTACCCTTGTCCATGGCTCTGGAGACTGATTCGAAGAAGTCAATCAGGTTTAGGAGACAAGATCAGCCCTTCACGAACCCAAACTGGGTGGGGTCCAGTGTTTGAAGGTTGCCAATGTCTTTGTTTATAAGTTCCATGATAATACGCTCCATGGCCTTGCAGATAAGGCTTGTCAGACTGATGGGACGGTAGTTTCCGGGATCCAAGCTGGATCCCCCCTTGTGGAGTGGGATAACTGTAGCTCTGTGCCACTCAGTGGGCATGAAACCTGAGGTGAGGCTATGATTAAACATGACACTTAGGTGAGGTGCCAGTTCATATTGTAGTTCATGTAGTACACAGCCGGGGATGTCATATTCTTAGCTTTGGAGAGTGCATTTTTTACCTGTGTGGTGGTTATTACTGGAACTTGGCAATCTTCCGGTTTTGAGATGGGCCATTTAGGGGGTGAGAGGGGGTGAAGTTGGCACTGAATCAATCTGCCAGGATATTGGCAATATCCTTGGGATCAGTATATTTAATGCCATCCTTTTTTAGCTCAGAGCAGATCTGAGCATTGCCATTTAGATTCTTGACATAGTTATAAAATGCCTTGTGGTTGTCTTTGGAATCTTTGGCAATTTTACTTTCGTAACTAGCTTTAGAGGATTTTATGAGGGATCTCAGTTTCTTACTGAGGCTGGTAAAGGGAGTTTTTTGCATCCTGGGATTTTCCTCTTTTCTGTAACAGTTTCTTCCTTTTGTTGTAAAGTTTGTTTATGGCAGGGGACCACCAGATTGGCTTCCTTTTTTTGGATGAGAGCATCTTGGTTCTATTTGGGATGGCACGATTCATGCATGAGTGGATGTGCTCGTACAGTGCCTTAGTGTAGGATTCAGCAGTTGAACTTTCAGTTCCCATCTGCATGGGTGTCATGAAGTTTGTCACTTCTGACCTGAGTAGCATGAAGTTGGCTTTGGAGAAGTTGTTTATGGAGGTTTCCTTATTGGGGGGTGGGGGGTGGGATATGGATGTTAAGGGTGATTAGCTTATTGTCAGACCTGACTAACAAGGGGGTGACCGTAGGTGTGGAGCATCGATTTCCCATGTTGGCAATGACCAGGTCTAGGATATTGGAGCCCCTGGTGGGACTATGGATTAGTTGACCCTGGGCGTTGGAATTTATGAATTCCAAGAACCGTTGGGCAAAGGTGTTTGTACATGAGTAGTTTTCCCAGTTAATGGCAGGGTAGTTAAAATCACCCAGTATTAGGGTGTTTGGTTCTATCTTAATATTTTCCAGTATGTTTAGAAAGGTGTAGTGAGAATCTTGGGGTATGGTGGGGGATCTGCAGCAAGCTACAGTTTGGATTACAGTCTTACCTAGTGTTAGTTGCACCTGGAGAATTTCAGACACATTGTGTTGGGCAACTAGCCTGGTGGTGTGAATATCCTTGGTGAATACTGACACTCCTCCACCTTTAGTGTTTTGGTCCTGGTTTGGTGCATTTTTTGCATTAAGTTTAAGAGCATGACTTTGGCATTAGTCTGCATAAGACCTTCTTGTAGGATGTTGACATTACTAGGGGCTTCAGCGATCTCTCCCAGTTTGCAGTCAGTGACAAGTGCAGTACCACAGGGTTCAGTCCTGGGACGTCTCTTGTGTGGTATCTACTTCTCTGAAGTACAGGCTAACACAGAAGGCCTCTGGCTAATGAAGTTCACAGATGACTGTAAACTAGGATCCATAGATGAGTCCCCAAATGATGTGGACATCCTACAGAAGGGCCTCACTGAGACAGATGCCTGGTGTCAGAGGCATGGCCTCAAGCTCAATGCCAAAAAGTGCATTGTCATCCCCTTTGGTAAAAACTCTGTACCCACGAACTATCACATAAACAGTCTACTTAATGCTGAATGTGTGATAAAAGACCTTGGGACACAGGTGGACAGTGGTCTCGCCTCTGATAATCACATCGCCACAGTAGTCAGGAAATCCTTCTATGTGGCACACCTCATCACAAAAGGGTTCTCATCCAGGAAAAAAGAGGTAATTGTTCCTCTCTACTCGGCACTCATTAGACCCATTATAGAGTACAATGCTCCTTTTGAAATGTACCTCACAAGACATCTGCAGCAGCTGGAAAGGCCATAGAAGTACCTCACAAAGAAGATTACTGGCCTCAAACAGATGCCCTATACTGACCGTCTCAAAAAACTCCAGCTTTACTCTGTAGCATATCACTTACTCCAAAGAGATATCTGCCTAACATATAAAGCTATGTTAAACTCAGAGCTGTTGGACATGCTATACCTAAAAAAATCCCAGTCCCTCAGAGCTACACGCTCTAGGGACCTAAACCTTGTCACCACAATAAAGAGGAAATGCTGGAGGGATAGATTCCTGTCCCAGAGACTTCCTATACTCTGGAACAAGCTACCCATCCATGTCAAGCAAAGTTCCTCATTAGCACTCTTCAAGAAAAATCTTGATGAGCGGATGGGAAATAGGAAATACACCCCGGGGATCACTTCTGTGGCTCTGCTCGACAGGGGCACAGGAAATTAACTTTCTTGGGTGGTGTAAGCCAGGGAACCTTGTTGGCTAGGCTTACTTAGGCCCTTGGGCTGATAGCCTAGTTCCTACCTATGAACCTATGAACCTATGCCTTAGTATGGGATTGGTCAAAGCTAAGTCTAGGTAGGCCATATGCACAGATTTGCCCACATCTAGGGTAATAGTGATGTCTCGATGAAGTCTACCAAGTTTAACAGGCTTGATCTCCCCTTCACAAAACCAAACTGGGTGGGGTCAAACATTTGTAGATTTCCTATATATTTGTTAATAAGGTCCATGATGATTCGTTCCATGGCCTTGCAGATAAGGCTGTTCAGGCTAATAGATCTATAGTTCTTGGGGTCTGTGGATGCACCTCCTTTGTGTAAAGGGATGACAGTAGCTGTTTTCCATTTCACTGATATGAAGTCAGTGCTTAGGCTGTGATTGAAAGGTGTGCCCAGTGGTGATGCTAATTCCTGTTTTAACCAATGTAGAACACAGCCTGGGATGTTGTCTGATCCCACAGAGGCTGTATTTTTGGCCTTGGAGAGGGCGTTTAAACCTGCTCCTTGGAGATACTAGGATGGGGACAGGTGTTAGGGATGCTTTGGGGTATATGTGGCGGGGACAGAGGAGTGAAGTTTTCACTGAACCTGTCAGCTAGCAGGTTTGCTATATCCACATGTTCAGTATATGTAATACCATTAACTATGAATCCAGCACAAATCTGGGCCTTACCTTTGAAGTTACGGATGTAACTAAAGCACGACTTGTGGTTATCCTTAGTTAGGGAAGCTAATTTGGATTCATAGTTAGCTTTGGTGGACTTCACTAGGAGTCTTATTTGCTTGTTTAAGTTGAGGAGGGAGTATTTCCAGTTTTGAGACTGTTCCTTCCTACTCTTAGACAGCAATTTCTTTCTACTGTTGTATAGACTATTAATGGCAGTTGACCACAAGGCAGGTTTGGTTTGTTTTTCCTTGAAGATCTTGCTTTGATTCTATCAAGTACGACACAGTCAATGCAATTGCACAAGTGCTCGTATAAAGCAGTGGTGTATAACTCAGGATACATGACTGTTCCATCAGTGGAGGGAGAGGCTATGAAGCTATTTATGCCATCATGTAAGAGGTTGTAATTGGCCTTGTAGACATTTTTTAGTCTAGTTGTTGCTAAGGGGGGCCTTGTGTTATAGTTTCTTCTAGTGAGACTGATTTGTGGACAGATAACACCAGGGATGGCCACACAATGGGGGTAGTGCAGTGGTCCCTCATGTTGGTGGGTACCAGATCCAAGATGTTTGAGCCCCTTGTGGGTGTTTCAACCTGCTGGTCCAGGGCATTGGAGTTAATAAAGTCCAGGAACCTTTGGCCAAGTGAGTTAGAACATGTATAATGTATGGGTAATTAAAATCACCCAAAACCAGGGTGTTTGGTTGTATCTTGATTTACTTAAGTAGATCCAAGTAGGCTGAGTGGATGTCCTGATTCATGGAGGGGGTCCTATAGCTGGCAATGACCTGAAGAGGGTCTTACTTACAGTCAATTGCACCAGAAGTAATTCAAGGGAATTGTGCTGTTTAATCGGGTCTATATCAGAATCGCGAAAGCTGTCTTTCACGAATACATGTTCATCGACACATAAATGTTGAAGAATGAGAACAGCGAAGGACAACAACAGCGAAATTGAGAATGCCGAATGGATTTTTTGGCTGGCAGGGTGATCATGGGGATGAGGAAATTAATCCTTTTTCCCACTGTAGTGCGGTCTCGGAGTTGGTATATTTAAGTAGGGGTGTGTGGAGGGTGCAGGCCCCCCTGCAAAAACCTTTGAAAAAGTGTTTTAGGTAAGGTTTGTTCAGTTAGGTTTACCTTACCTGTATGGCGCTGTTACTTCCAGGAATGTGTTCGGCGTTCTCATTTTCGCTGTTGTTGTCCTTTGCTGTTCTCGTTCTTCGACATTTATGTGTCGATGAACATGTATTCATGAAAGACAGCTTTCGCAATTATAATATAGACCCGTTTAACCAATCTAGAGGTTTATTTATCTTTAATAAATATTGATACATCACCTCATTTAGTTCTCATGCTTTCAGGTTGTGGTCTGAATGTGTGGAAGGAAATGTAACCTGGTAAAGCTGGGGTGCTCTCCGCAGCCTTAAACCAAGTCTCAGTGACTGCACAAATGTCAACAACTTCCAAGGTGAGGACTGCTTCCAGTGAGTGCAGTTTCTGGTTTAGAATCCTAGAATTTAGCAGCACAACACTGAGGTTGTTTTCAGAGGGTATTTTTATGTCAGGAATTTTGTTCTTGTGACATTTCCTAAAAAAGGGACTATGGGGGTGACAAGAGCCTTAGCCAATAACTGAAATCCCAGAGGTGACAAATGAAGACCATTTCTGGCAAAGCATTGAGGTCTGTTGACCATGTTATCCCAGGCTGACAGATACTGGATCCCCTTTGAATGACACCAGAAACTAAGCCAATTGGTGAAGTCAAATCATTTTTTGTTTGTATTGAGGAATCATCCTAGACAAAGGTAAAATGCTGCTTAAGGCTAGGGACATACCTACCTGAGACACATAATCAGAGAGCTAAGTCATGTCCCTCTTTATATAGTCTATAGAGGTACATCTCAAATCAGAGAGCTCAGTCATGTCTCTCTTCGTATACTCCAGTGAGGTATGTCTGAAGTCATTCATACCAACATGGACTATGATGGAATTATAACAGTACTTGTTGTTGAGAGACTTGAGTGCGTGTGTGATGTGGTGGATTCTGGCACCTGACAGACAGCTGACTGTGGCTTTTTCCTTATCTAACCTGGTGAGAGGGACATCTGTGTCTCACAACTGAGTCACCTATGACTAAGATGTTTGTTTTTGTGTTATGACTTAGAGGCTTGACTGATGAGACTCTGGTGTGTAATATATGTGTACTATGTTCTGAGAAGCTGCATTATGTGACTCATGCTTGTGTTTGTGTTTGGGAGGTCTCTGATGTTTAGGTAAGCATCTGGTAAGGGCCTCCACATATGTAGTCTTCTTTTCCTTATGAAGGGAATTTTCTCTGCCTCCCAAGTAAGTGTGCATACCACTTAAGTGTCATATGTAAAGCTGTTATTGTTATATCATTCTGTATATTTTATTGTGTGTACACTGCTTTTGTTTTACTTGGTCTTACTGGTTGTTTTAAATTGTTGAATTTTGCTATACTTTGTTACTGCCACACAGCATTTTCTGATGTTGATGACATCTTCCAGGCTAAGGTTAGTGCCACACAGCACTTTTCTGATGTTGGTGACATCTTACAGGCTAAGGTTAGTGCCACACAGCACTTTTTTGATGTTGGTGATATCTGCCAGGCAAAGGTTAGTGCCACACAGCACTTTTCTGATGTTGGTGATAATCTTCCAGGCTAAGGTTAGTGCCATACAGCACTTTTCTGATGTTGGTGACATCTCCCAGGCTAAGGTTAGTGTCACACAGCACCTTTCTGATGTTGGTGATAATCTTCCAGGCTAAGGATTCTAATCAGCAGACTATCTACCAACTATTTCCATCCAAGCTTTCCAGTGCTATTTTTATGGTTGTTAATGTGTTAACTGCTCAAAGAAAACTGCACCATGTGGTCTGCCTCTTTCAGATGCAGTTGTGAGGTTATTTAACATCCAACGGTATCCACAAGGTTTTTGTAACCCGAGTTCCAATTTTCACAACCACTGTTTAAAGCATTACTTGTATGTTTTTGTGGGCACTACTGCAATTGAAATACTGCTTTCTATATAAGTATTTCTGGGCTGTTCTCTATTATATCTGCTTTGTTT
This sequence comes from Protopterus annectens, assembly GCF_019279795.1. NCBI lineage: Eukaryota > Metazoa > Chordata > Ceratodontiformes > Protopteridae > Protopterus > Protopterus annectens. The sequence goes on along the minus strand of NC_056740.1, from coordinate 497,418,259 downwards.
GTAACAGCAAATGTACTATAGTTAACTGAAGGGGACAGTGCAGTGGCTATAGAGTTCATTTTGTAAAGTGTTTTTACTCGCTATACAGTGTTCTCCTTTCTACTGCCTCCTATCTACTTAAGCTGCTTTGTTTGTAGAACAAACTTTACTTATGTTAACTGATATGTACTGTGCTGTTGTGTTTTTTATTCTTAAACTTGTATACACTCTCTTAAAGGGTTACATTAACCAATGTCTATTGATTGTATTTTGCAAAATGATTTATTGTATGTATTGTGTTTTGCTTCTGCCTCATTTCTGATCCTTCTGCTGTACAAATCTCCCTTCTCCTAGAGCCTGCTACTTTCCCTTATCTTCCTCCCCCTATCTCTGTAGTTGCTTCACTACCTCAAAGCCCTTTTTGTTAACAACCCTGTCTCCTATCCTCCTGTCTAGTTCTGCTATTACTACACTGAGACACTATCTCAGCTAGCCTATATCTTCTGTCCTACATCCATCCAAAAACCTCTGCCTAACATTCTTCCCCTCTTACAGCTGCTGTTCTCAAATTCCCAGTGAGCACACCTCAATAACTGGCCTACATCCCTCCAAAAACCTCTGCCTAACATTCTCCCCCCCTTACAGCTGCTGTTCTCAAATTCCCAGCGAGCACACCTGCATAACTGGATCTCCCACCCCTTTGTAGCTTCCTCATGGCAAGAAATACAAGACTTCGTCTCACCTGCAGGGAAACTATTTTTTCAGTAATCTTCCTGGTGTACTAGGCATGTTTATGTGTAGTGAAACACTTTAGTACTTAGTTGACTAGTGGCACGCTCACTAACTCAAACAAATATTGTTGGACTCCCCTCCCCCTGAACTTTCCCCCCTCCATTACTCTTCTCTCTTTTTAGCAACTGTTAACACCAGGAGCTGTAAAAATGTAGATAACTAATAAGCAGCAAGTGTTAGGTTGTTATTTCCTGCATAAGTTTCTTAGCTCAAGGAACTTCCTACTCTTAACTGTTCCATTGTCTTATGGCACACATTACTAACTGATTGTTTCTACTGTGGTCTTGCAAGCTGCCTCAAAGTTTCTATCTGCTCCATTTTCCCTTGCTTCACTTGGGCTCACTCCGCTCCCCTACCCCCATTCCCACCCCCACATCAATTACCTTTGTAACTAACCATCTTAACCTCACCGTACCTGATCTCCAACTTCCTATACCCCCCAGCCAATCACACCCTACCCCTCTTAAAATAACCCCCACCTCTTGAATCACTACATCTAACTCTTCCCACCCTTGTTCACTGTTCTCATCCCCCCTCCTCTAGCTGACTATTACCATACACCTTCCCTCTATCAAACATCTACCCCCTTTCATATTCTCATCATCCTGCAGTATGTTCATCCCTCTCATCTTACCCTTCCTTCTTCTCCTAAGCAACCTCACTTCTTATCACATTCAGCTAAACCTACTCTCCTCTTCTCCCACCTCATCTCATAACACAACTGACACCAGCAGCTACTACACCTCTTCGTTTTCTCCCTCACTCTTCTCATGTAGCAAATTCAATCTCCCCAAAATCAATCACTCACTCTACGCCTATACACACTTCTCTTCCTCCTGCTAAACATTTTTTAACTCTCAGGTGACATTCACCCAAACCCTGGCCCGCACTCTAATTCATCAAGTCCTACCTATATCTCACAAACACTTCAGCAGGTACCTAAACCTAGTCTAAAACATCCCTCTTTCTATTCAATCAACATCCATAGCATTCTTAACAAGATAACCGAGTTCCACACCTGGACAGCCAAGTACTCCCCCAACATAGTTAGTCTTTCTGAAATGTGGCTCAAACCACAAAATGTACACAAAGAACCCCCCCCCCCCCCACACACACACACAGTTACAACATTCTATGTTGGGACAGAACACACAAAAAGGCGGAGGTGTTGCCATTATGTGCTCTCACATCCTATGCATATCTTCCCCAATTAACTTCCCCTCCTTTCACCCAGCTGAACTCATTATTGCCAACTGCAAACTCAACAATCATAAAACTCTAACCATAGTCACCATCTATATAACCTCTGGAGAGAACATACCCCTATTAGAACAAATCCTACAGTGGATGTCTGACAATATACGTAATAATACAATAATACTAGGTGATGTTAACATCAACTGGCTCACCGTCATCTCTAACTCTTCCACCACCAGCATAAACTTATATGGATACACCCAACCTATCTCTTCACCCACTTTTCTTCATAAACTCACAAATACCTGCTCTATCTTGGATTGGTACTTGTCGCTAAGTCTAACCTCTATCACTACCCTGAATCCCTACCAGACTCAATCAATGACCACTCCCCTATATGTATCCAAAGATTTTCCCCACTTCTCTAGACCTCATAAATTTAAAGAGTGCCGAATGCTAACCAACTTCAACCCAGATACATTCAATGACTCTCTCTCTGTTATTGACTGGTCTTTCCTCTCTTCCCTACTTCTAGATGAAGCTATCTTTCAATTCAACTCCATCTTTCTAAACACACTGCACTCTCTTACCTATCTCAGAACTGTCAGAGTCAAATCAAAGTGTTCGTCTTGGATCTCCAACTCTACTCGGTCTCTTATCCATAACAGAGATTATGCCTGGAAACTCTGGACTAAGACCAAATCTCCCACACACTACCAACAATATAGGGAACTCTGCAATTTAACCAAAAAATACATAAACTCTGGCAAAAAGAACTACTACCACTCACCCCAAGATACTGAACCTAGGAACCCTAAAACATTTTGGAATACTGTCAACAAAATTCTCCACCCAGGAAATCCTACAACTCCCAAACCCTGCCCCAATAATACTTCATAGATACCATCAGCAAACTTATGCAAACTGTACACCCAACCAGCTCCACACCCCCCTGCCACCTCTCAACTGCAAAACAGTCCTTTCCTACTAAAACTCATTCCAACCAGCTACATCAAAAAAACTTCTTATCAAACTTAAACCAGGTTCCCCTTCAGCTGACAAACCTGCTGCCTCTCTTCCTAAAAGCTGCTGCTGACTCCATAGCATATCCTGTGTTCATCCTCATAAACCAGTCAATTAGTGAATCCACTGTTCCTGCCATCTGTAAAACGTTCCACACTATACCAATCCACAAAGGTGGAAATTCTGTTGAGTTGTTTAATTATTGACCTATTACCATACTCTCTCCCCTCTCCAAAATTCTTGAGCACTGTGTTTATAAACAAATCTCAGCTTATCTTACTCATGAAAACTTAATTACCCCTACCCAACATGGCTTCTGCCCCACCACAGCACCACTGCTGCACTTATTTCCTTTACTAACTCCATCTCCCTCGCCAGCGACAACGATAAACGAGTGTCCTGCATCTTTTTAGATCTCTCCAAAGCCTTTGACACGGTCTCTCACCCCATCCTCCTCTCCAAACTCTATCAACTCAACCTCTCCTCAGCAACTATCTCCTGGTTCAATAGCTACATCACAGACAGACTGCAATCTGTAAAATGGTTCTCCGCTCTTTCTCATTTTCTCCCCATCAAAATGGGTGCCCCTCAAGGCTCTATATTAGGCCCCCTCCTTTTTAACATTTTTACTAACCAGCTTCACACATCCTGTCCTCAGTCTTCCCTCATACAGTACGCAGATGACTTCACCATCATTTCTATTGCTGACAGTCCCACTGACCTACTAACTGTGATACAAACATCTTTCAACCTCACTGAAACATGGCTTACTAACAACCAACTCATACTAAACCCTAAAAAGACAAAACTTTTTCTCTTCCTTCCAAAATCCCTTTACCATTTTAAATCCTCATTCACCATTTCTTCCCTCAACAACACTATGATCATAGCTAAATCACACACTAAACTGCTTGGAGTAATAGTAGATGATCAGCTAAAATCTGACTTTCATGTACTTAACTGCATTAAGAAAACCCACCAAAAGCTTGGTTTACTCTATAGAAACAAAACGTTCCTCACACCCAACTCCAGGATCTCACTAACCCAAGCATATCTTCTCCCCAGCCTCTTTTACAGCTCTCAAATTTTAACCAACTTTCCAAACTTGAAACCACCTACAACAAAGTTGCTAGATTTGCAGCCAATATGCCCTCAAGATCACACCACTGTCACGCTCTCCACTCAGCTGGCTAGAGTTTCCTAACCAACTCTTATTTACCCTACTTTTCATTATCCGTACTATTATGAATAAGCCTTCCTACTGCCCTAGCATTTCCTCACTCGTCTCTCTCTATAAGCCTCCTCGATCCCTCAGAGGCTCTGACCAATGTGTCTTACAAATTCACAAACCTAAAAAAATCTATTTGACAGAATCTCTACAGCTACATCCCTGCTCTTGCATGGAACAAGCTCCCCATGAACCTTCAAAACATTTCCAACATCCACAAATTCAAGAAAACTCTCAAGAGGTACCTTAATAGCACATGGATTTGCCTCTGTAATCATCCCACATGAACCCACCCCTTTCTCTATCACTGCCCTCTCTATTCATCCCTTGCCTGCTATCATAACTCACTTAACTGCTCTTTATTGTACAATTACCCTTTGAAGATAACCCAGTGTGTTACGTAAATTCATTCATGTTTTATTGTATATTTCTTTGCTATGTTTTTCTTCAATGTTATAATCCCTCTTACTGTGTTGTACTGTGGAGCTTTATCTACATTTGCTTAACTGTTTTATTTTAAAATTTTCACGGTCTTCATCTTCAATTTTGTAAATTTTCTTGCTTACTTGTACGGTGGATCTTTTCTCCTCCGGCCTCCACTGAAAAAGAGCTTTTGTTCAGATGGACTATCCATGTTAACAAATAAATAAATAAAATAAATAAATGTAGGCTTATATGTTGTTGGTTTGGTAGGTGCAGGAGTTGAGGTGTGCATGCTGACAACCTGCTTAGTATCAGATGGACTGACTAGTGAGTGAGAGAGCCTGGATTCTAGGTTCTTGATATAGATGCATCTCTCACGTAATGAATTTGTGTGGACTGGAAGAAGTGGGTTGTCAGTGGACATGAGGCAATTGTTACATTGCCTCAGGATGATCATATTGACTAGACTAGCTAGAGAAATTGTGGGAAATCATCTGTCCATAATGCTAAGTAATTTGATATAGTCAGAAAACAGGGAGAGGACAGGAAGGACCAGGTAAATTAGAGGACAGGAGAAGTGGACAAATAATACAAAGGGCTAGTTGGTAGGATCTGTGTTGGTATATCAGGAGCTTCACTGAATGTGGTCTTTAAGCACTGAAATTCATTTCTCTGGAGTAAAATGCTACTTTTAAATAGACTGCTACCAGAAAAAAATAGTTGTTGCAGAGATAGACACCCCCTCTAATTTTGTGAAATTAGTTTTGATAATGTAATCTTTCCTTTTTTATTTACTGTTGAATCTTCCTAAATATGTTGCATTTTTATGAGAAGTGGTGAATGGATTGCTTGTACTGCAGGCAAAAGGTAGCAGAGATTACAAACTTGCAGTCTTTGTACAATGCTTAAATCCAAGGAGTCCAAGCTCAGATCACTTTTTATTTACACTACTCTGACACAAAGGCACACATTTTAGTTACTCTGGTATATATGAGTATGTAAAATATGACCCCTTCCCAGTCTTTCAAATTTCTATTTTACCACTTAAATCGACAAGTTCTGTGGTGGGTTTTGGAGAATAACTGAAGCTTACATGTCTTGTTTTATCTTTAATAATTGTATATCCTGATATTATACCAAAGTCTTCTGAAAGGCTATTGAGTTTGAAGAAATACATATTTATTTATATAATTGGTTATGAGACACTTTTCAGTGTGACCTGGGAGCCCACCCTGGTTAACTGACTTGTTCAGATTCACACATATTGCAACTGGAAATAGAGAGGAATCAAACTCAGGGCTGTAGGATGGACCTCATTATCAGTTGATAGCCTTAGTGCTCTGAGATAAAGTGGCAGACCAAATACAGTGGTTGAATCTGCTCTTCTGGACTGGATAAAAAAGCTGATAAATCAACTGCAGACACAGTCAAACAAATAACCACAGTGAAAAAGGTGAAGTTAGGGTGGGTGGTGTAAGGATGCAGAGGGTACTACACTAGATGTCGCTGGTCTCTAATTATACAGAATCATACTTCAAACGCTAGTGTTGTTGCCTCACAGTATGACGTTGTCCTGGTCGATTCTCAGCTAGAGAGTCTTCTGTGTGGAGACATGCGTGAATGGGCGTACCTTCGTTGAAGGTTGTGCGTCAGAGCTGGCAACTCGGCACGTAAAAATCTACTCCCAATCATTAGCAGACCGGAGTTCCGCTGTGGCGACCCCTAACTGGGAAAAGCCAAAAGACACAACAACATACTTCAAACACTACAGCAGAGGACCAACTGTTTTTTAAATGCTGAGCTTACGCAACATATAAACATTTTTATAGCTTGTTCCAATATAGTATAATAGGTGGTGCTTTGTGATGTTATATGGAAAAAAGACTGCTTTTGAGTGTAGTGATGCAGTGGTTAATGTTGTCACCTTACAGCAAGAGGTTCAGTGGTTTGATTCTCATCTGGGGTGCCCTCTTTGTGGAGTCTGCATGTCCTCCCTGTGTTCACGTGGGTTTCCTCTGGGTGCTCTGGTTTTCTCCCAAATTCCAAAGGCATGCATCTGGTACATTTCTCCCTGGGCCTCTGCTGAAAATGGGGTCTATCCCAGTCGGACTTTCCCAGTAAATAAATTTAAAGTAAGATACACTAGTACATTTAATGACTTGTGCAAGAAGGACATCACCTGCTAAAGGAATCAACAGCACTTATTGGAACATAGTGTTGCAGAATATTGGCAGAAGATATACGTTCTGTGCCTGAGAGCTTGGAAAGGACATGCACCCTTGATACACCACATAGTAAGGTAACCAACCATCACCGAACAACCTAAAATGATGTAGCTTTTAATATGGTAGTTTTATAGTTTTATGCATGCTTAAAAGCTGTTTTCAATTGACAAATAGTTAAATGTTGCTTTGTAACTATATTAATATACAACAGTAATGCACATATTTGATATTTCTCTCCTAGCTGGGTATTTAAACAATGTTCCAAATATTTTCTGTTGTGAAGTATATAGTAACCAATCTTATAAAGTTGAAGGGTAACACATTTTAATGATTACACTGACCTTCACCTTGCAAACAGCAAATGTTCCTACCCTGACTACTAATTTTGTTCATGGTGGCAATAATTTGCCAGAGTAGGGTTCCTATACCCTCATATTCTTTTAGTATCTTCCATTATCCTACCCCTTCTTTATTTATTGAAATCCAAATAAAATTAAAAAAGGAAAAAAAAAACAGAGGAAAGAAATGTGAAAACCAATGAAGAGAGAACCAAAATAAAGTGAAGAAAAAAGAGAAGAAGATAGCGGGGAAACGTGGTTCCACCAGACAGCATCCAACGCTACTTACAGAGAATATTTTATTTTTAAGCCCTGTAACTGGAGGCTAACAGTAATTCACCTGATGTACCTAAAGAGTCTAACAGTACGTTTTTAGTGCTTGTCCTAATGTAGCAGGCTTTGTTTTATTGTACTACTGGGAGACAGCAAACAGGGATTGAAGCACTTAGAAGGAATACAGAAAAGTGGTACTGAATTAAAGCAAATGTAATTGTTTTCTGAAGAGAAATGTGACAGCCCAAGTGAAACTTATAGTTGTTTTTCTGTAGAATATAAATTAAGCTGTACTGAACTGAATTAAATGTAATGGTATTTTTCATAAATACAAGGGGTCATTGTTAATCTTGCTGCATGTAAAATGTTTAATGTGTACAAAGTGTAAGGACAGGCGCTCGCATCCTTCCTGACAGCCATTCCACTCAACTTTTCCGATTTTCAGCAACATCCTTGATTTTGGTTCAAAATTGTGTTCTGTCCCACCTCATCCCATCTAAAGCTTGTGATTTTAGGGGAAAATGGGGTGGATTACACTTGATAAGTACTGATAATATATAAAGTTAGAGACAGCATTTACTTCAGAAAATGCATGTTAATTCAGTCTTTTATTCTGTCTGCTTCTCAAGTTAATTTCACTAGTATATTTAAAAGGGGACATGATTTCCCTTGATTTATTTTTATTTATTTTATTTTATTTTACATTTGCTTACTGGGAATATCTGACTGGACAGATAGCTCATTTTCAGCGGAGGCCCGGGGAGAAAAGCTGCAAGTAGAATAAACACAAACCATATGAATAATAGTGCAATTAAAGAATTAAAGAAGAAATACATTTCAATAAGAATGAGGAAAGAAAGCACTTTATAATACAATACAAGAATGTTGTATCGTTCAGCTTTTCCCGGTTAGGGGTTGCCACAGCAGAACTCCGGTCTGCTAATGATTGGCAGTAGATTTTTACGTACCGAGTTGCCAGCCCTGACGCACAGCCTTCAACGAAGGTACGCCCATTCACGCACGTTTCCACACAGAAGACGCTTTAGCTGAGAATTGAACAGGACAACGTCTTCCTGTGAGGTGACAATGCTACTGCAGCACCACCACCGCAGTATAATACAATACAAGAATGCATTACAATAATTAATAAGAAAAGCAGAGTCTATATTAGAACACCGACAAAGCCATTAACCGAATGGCTTAATCATCAAAAATGCCGGTGATAGAACTCAATTTTGGGGGGACTGCACCCCCCACTAATTATATATACCAACTCTGAGATCACACTACAGTGAAGAAAGGGCAAATTTTCCGATCTTCACTGCACTGTGATGTCACAAAACACACTTCTATCACCTGCATTTTCGATGATTAGGCCATTAGATTAACGGCTTTGTCGGCGTTCTAATATAGACCTGAAAAGCACTAGTTATTACAATTCCAGCAAAAGTATCTAATGATTACTATACAATTACATCACTAATCTGGAAAAGCAGAGCAATGCAGTATGGATACCGATTATTAGCAATTGCATTCTGGGTTGATGAATACAGAGTCAGATTAACAGTGTAAAATTACGAGCAGGAAACAAAGTAAGTAGCATAAGCCAGTTAAAATCAATATTTGTATATTACATATATAGAATCCAAAATTCCTAGACAAAGAATAGAGGGATGGAAAAGTGGTTGGGTGAATATTGCATACCTGGCTGTTTAAGTTAGTTGCTAACCTGGGTCAGACCAGAAGCATATTCATGAACTTGATAGATGGGATTTGAGAAGTTTTTTTTAAATTAGATTTATTTGTTGTGGACCTTGTGTATAGATTCAGGGTGTTCCAGATTTTTGCAATACAGTTAAAGGGAGTCACCTACATCATTCTTACTTCTGGTTATGTTTATTAATGATTTGTTACTAGAATGAAGTAAATGGTTATTTGAGTAGTCAGAGCTTTTTTCTGGTTGGTAGAGAATTTGATGGGAAATTGCAAGTAGCTTGAGGAGTAGCAGATTTGGAAATTCTAGCCTTTAAAGCTGCTTAAGGTCCAAACAATGGGATATGTAAGTTGAGTCAGTTGCAAACTTTGCTATTTCATTGTAGCATGAGTTAAGTTTGGATATGTCTGATTTGTTAAGATTCACCAGTACGGGGGATGCATATAAGAGAGTAGAGACTAGGTGGGTTCTTGCAATAATGGCTTTAGCATTATTGATTGGATATCTTTTACTCCTGGATAGAGTTCCAAGCTTTTTGTGTGCTTTTGTTACAGTTTGGGCAATGTATAAGTCAAATCTCAAGTTGTAGTCTATAACAACTCCGAGAAGTTTAGTGTGGGGGACTGGAGTAATTGGAGTGTTGTTAGTAGAAGTTATTTTGAATGGTGCAATGGGGCCTATGGGTTTTGAATGATAAAACAGCATTCGTTTTGTTTTACTAGGGTGGAGTATAAGCTGTGCATAGGTTAGCTGAGATTCCACTGCTGTGTAGGATTATTGAGGTATGTTTTAAAGTTGTTGGAGTGAGGGGGCTGCACAGATTAGGATTGCGTCATCAGCATATTGTACCAAGGGGGCATGTAGAGTAGTAGTGTGGCGGCTGTTAGTTAATATACTAAAAAAAAAAGGACCCAGGATAGACCCTTGCTGAACTACCAGGGTAACAGCCAGAAGAGGAGAGAGGTTATTTTGCCATTTTGCAGCCTGTTTGCATCCAGTTAAATAATCTTGGAACCAGAAAAGACCGTAGTGGCTTAGATTAAGTTCATAAAGTGAGTTTAAGCGTTTGTCATGTGATACAGTATCAAAGGCCTTAAAAAGATCCAGAAAGATAGAAGAAACTAGTTTGGTTTCATTTCAGTGTTGGTTAACAGTGTTAGTAAAGCTCATGAGGGCAGTGGTAGTACTGTGATTGGGCTGGAATCCATGGTAGTACTGTGATTGGGCTGGAATCCATGGTAGTACTGTGATTGGGCTGGAATCCATGGTAGTACTGTGATTGGGCTGGAATCCATGGTAGTACTGTGATTGGGCTGGAATCCATGGTAGTACTGTGATTGGGCTGGAATCCATGGTAGTACTGTGATTGGGCTGGAATCCATGCTGAGTATTAGCTAGAAGTTTGTTATTTAGGAGATTATTTAGAATTTGTGCATGTACACATTTTACAAGGATGTTTGATAAAGGAGATAAAATCGCTATAGGCTGCTGGTTAGAAAATTCTGTTGACTGTCCACCTTTGTGTAATGGTATTAGATGTGATATTTCCCAGAGTGTTGGGACATGTTGTTCTGAGATGGACCAGTTTATGACTATAGAGACTGGATACTAGATGGCTTTGGCAGCGACTTTGTGGTACTCAGCAGGTAGAGTGTCTGCTGCTAGGGTTGTGGCTTTGAGTTTGTTAAGGAATTTAAATATAGTGCCTGTAGGGAGTGGCTGAAGGGAAAAGTAATTGTCATTTGTATTGATGATGTGAGGGGTGGGGGAGGTGAAAGACAGTTTATATTTGTGAGAGCTACTATGGATTTGGTGAAATACTCATAAGATTTTATGGCGATTTTACCAAAAAAGTTGTTGGTTGATGGGGGTGGAAACTTGCTGTGGCTGAAGAGTTTTACTAATGGCAGACCAGAACTTTTGAGGATTCTTTTTGTGGTTTGATTGTACGTCAGTGTACTGTTTTTCTTTTTGTCTAGTCTAATTTGCTTTTTTGACCTATTCCTTAGTTCTAAGTATTTCTGTTCATTTGTTGTCTGTTCATATCCCCATGTCTTATCTCTTTCTTTTAGTAGTGATCTTGTCTCTTTGGTAAGCCAAGAGGTGAAGTTACATTTTGTTCTAGGATTGCCACCTTCCTTCGTGGCAAAAAACAGAGTAAAGCCACACCTCTCACATCACCAGTAACCCTGCCCACCCTCCCCTCTCCCGCCCACATTCCGCCCATTTTGTGATGTCACAATGACACCACTTGGAGGGGAACGTCCTCTTTTTTCATTCCTGCTGCCTGCTTTCGGCTGATTTACTATGCTTTTCTGTAAAAAAGCATAGTAAATCAGTCGATTTACAAACTCTGATAGTCTGTTTCCTTTTTGAAACAGAATACCGGAGTTTGTACAGTGTTTTCCGGACTACCAGAGAATCAGTTTGATTTCTGGATAGTCCAGAAAAAAAACAGAGGGATGGCAACTCTATTTTGTTCTTATATCAGCCAAGCTGTACAGGATGTTAAGGAAGGTAGTATTAAAATGTTCTATGACAGCATCTAGGGGAGAAATTTAAGTGGAGACCAATTACAAAGTTTGAGTGTACTTATGAATTCCTGAGAGTTAAAGCTTCTTTTTTCAGATATGATGGAATGAGATAGTTTTTGTTGGATTTATTTGGTGTCAGAGGACAAAGGTAGGAAGGAGGTCACTAAGACTGCCTGGGAGGCAGCCTGATGTAGTGATAGGGAGGGTCTGTTTGCAAGGATCCGGTCAAGGATGGACTCCTTTTTTGAAGCTTTATAAACTCTAGTTGTAATTTGAATTATTTGTGGAGATTGATATGATCGGTGGGGTGTAGTAAGATGCAGGATAACCAATTAATATTAAAGTCTCCGATAATAATTGTTTCCTGGAGGAGACTTCCTGCTATCCAGTGTAAGATGAATTATAGTGTGCTAATATTGTTTCTAGGGGGAAAATAGGCTCCTATTGTGTTTAATTGTTTCTTTGAGTTAATTTTTAATGTAGTAAACAGAATCTCTGCATCATTAAAAACTGGGGTATTTTGGTCAATAATTTCAAGCGTGAAGCTGTTTTTGTATAAAATATCAATGCCTCCACCTCTTGTGGTTTTCCTATCTTGTCTATATATGTTGTACCTGGGAAGTATCTTGTTGTTACTGATTTCTGGTTTAAGCCAGGTTTCAGTGATTAGGAGTATAGCGAGATGATGGCATGTAATTCTTGTATTTTGTTAAGCGTGCTTCTTATGTTTATATTTAGTATTAGTAAGTCAGATCCTTTCCTGGGGAAGTTTAATGGATTCTAGTGTTGGTTAGTGGGTTTGTGTGGGATACTGTTAGGACCAGGATTTGGGTGCATGTCATCACTTAGGATAAGTTGGAATACTATGTGCAAGACTATGTTTAGGTATTTGGATATAAACTTGTTATATCTGAGGAATGTACATGAAAAAGTTTACTGAGGGAGGACTGCAAATGTAGAGAAGTTAACATGTGCAATTGTAAACTGTAGGTAATATTACGAGTATACTAGGTTTATGTTCTGGAGGGTTACAGAATGGGGAAGTTTGGGATAGTATAGTAATGTTTAGTTCATGATAGTAAGATGTCAGCTGAGCTGCAATAGTGAGAACTAACAGAATTGTACATTTTAAACTCAACATTTTATATTGCATAACTTGTTGATAGGTAGCATATGTTGGAGTATGTGTAGTATTATGGGATCTACAGGACTAGGTTATGTAAGTGTGATGGTATAAAGACGTGTTTAGAGATGGTGTTATATATAGTGGAGTTTCAACATTGTAAGTTAAATTAATGTGTTGATTAATGCAGTTAGTTATGGTGAGATCTAAGTTAAGGTATGTATTGGTTCTTATCGTTAATTCTTAGTGTAGCATGGATGGGATAATTTAGTGGTTTGAGCTGGAATAGATTGTTCATGTATCATCGGGTACAGAACAATTGGGGGAGTGGATAATATTTAAAAATAAATGCAGCAGTATGGGGTGTGGGTGGGAAATGGGGTAGGGTAGGGGGAACGAAGAGAGCCAGAGCGAAGAAAGGGCGAACAGAGCGGGCAGAACCTGGGTATACCGAGCACCAAAAAATGTATCAGTTAACTGTAGGTAAGCAGGTAAGAGTCAGTACTTTTTAGCTTATTAACTTCAATAGCACATGGGTCATTGATAGTAAATTGAATTTGCTGTACAGGATCAATTTAACCTAGCAAACAACCTAGCTGTGTAAAGCTACTTATATAAGACAACAGCCCTAACAGCCAATTTTGTTCTCTTTGTTGGGATGAACGGCAAATAAATACTGGCAGACAGGGGAAACCTTGGGAAAATGCAACTCTGGTAATGCAACTTTGGTAGTGTGCACACCAGTACCTGCTTTAAAATACAAGCAGACAATCACTGTACACAGGTGAAAGAGTCATCGTAGGGGATATGACCTACACTGAGTCCTTGAGTGCACTGTCCATTTGAAATGTGTTTTCTTTTTTACTGTGGGTCTCATTCGTACAAGTACAGGGAGAATCCAGAAGAGTTTGCAGCCTGTTTGGGGGCTGGATGGACACTCTCACCAAAGAAAAAGTAGGTGAGGTAATTGTAGAGAAAGTAGGTGAAAAGATATTAGGGCATACAATAAGTGAACAAAAATAAGGCTACCTAAACTAGATTAGCACTTTTGTATATTAACCAAAATGCTGCCGAATGCTGTGTCTGGAGTAATGTATGTAGTACAGTAAAGTAAATTAACAGTGGTTACACAATTTACCCAGCAATAGCAGAAGCTAATATGTAGTCAATGTATCCTACTATCTAAGATCCTTAACTTAAACAAAAACACATCAAGCAGTCCTAGGCATTCTTAGAATGTTATCAGTGGCATTTGTAAACAAGCTTAGTGGTAAAGCAGCAGCAGTACAAGTTAGAATTGCATTTATTCCATTGATACAATTCATCAGGCACTGGATTGTATTAATTGAATGATTATTTCTGGATTTTTCCCTGTTTCCATAGCTATGAGGTTGAGAGTTATGCTGCCAGTTTCTTCATATGCTGAAGCTGCTAATCAGACTAAGGTCACCGGAGCAGTAGTTTTTATGCCCCCAGGATATCTATAGAGAAGTGTAAAGTGAATTGACCATGTGACTGCTTTCAGTAGAAAAACAGTAGAACTATTAGGAATTAAAACTAAATCTGGCTCCTGAAATATGCATACATTTTCATGCCTTCAACTCAAAGAATGCATTAACCTGTTTAGATGAAAGCTTTATTGGACTTCAACCATCTTAGTAAAGGGACTATGGAAATAGGAAAACCATCATCTAAATTTAAACTAAATAAGAAATACATAACCAGGAACCCTTAAAGCAAAGAAAGTGACTGTCAGTTTTATTTCTTCCTTGCTTCAGAATGATATATCATTGGGATGCAGTTCTAGACTTTATTGCCTTGGAAACTGCATTACTACTGCTTGGACTTACACGTCAGAGGTAGATAGAAAACCAAGCATATCTTTAGCCACTGATAGTGATGCGTCCAGATAAAATGCTATTTAAAGCTCTTCTGTATGTCATATGTCTGTTTAAATGCATTTAGTTTGTATTTTCTTTATTCAAGTTTATGTCTATTTGTACAATTGATTTAAAAAACATATTAATTCATGTTAATTTTATTTCAAGTTGAGAGTTTTTTATTACATTTTAAATGCTTGACAACAGTTGTTTATTAATCTATTGAAATGGTTTAAACTCAACAATTGGCATTCACCTTTTGATGTTTCAATGTACTGCATCGGCTTGAGGCCACATATGACATCAGAAGAAGCCATTCTCCACTTTTGGGCCTTCCAGTATACCATATTATCAAACAACAGATCAGTCTTACTTTGAAATAAAGTAAAAAAAGTGTCTGTTCAGATCCTGAGTGGTAATTTATTCCATCTAACGACTGCTCTATATTTAAAGTCAGGAATGATGCCACTCCTTTACTGTGATGGAGCTTATTGCAATGCATGATTTTTCACTTTCTTGGTGAGCTGGCTGCAGATACAGGTGTGGCCGCTGATCAGAGCACCATGCATCCAATCTCTCTTGACTTCATTGAGACACTCTTTTTTCCTGCTGATTACTTCCTCAACAGTCCACATTTCCAGGCTTTCAATCATAGTGTGGACCATGACATACAGCCTTTTCTATTCCTTCCTTACTATTTTTCTTACCTCAGAGGCTTGCTGGTCAAAGGGTATGATTCTTGTTTTGGGTGTAAGAGATCCTGGGTTCAAACCCTGGACCAGCCTGGTGTTTTAACAGGGAATCAGTGCTGATGATTAAGCGGATGGAATGTCACTGGACAGCTTTCTATAGTTTTATGGACAGAAGTAGCTTATAAATCCCCCATGGCCAATGTCCTATTTGGATACAAGATGTCATTATTATTTTGGGAAAACATCGCTAGGCTTAGAAAGCCCCCCCCCCCAGGTCATTAAGCTAGTAACAGTCTATGAATCTATGAATCCCCAGCAGACCTTTCTGTATCTTTACTGTGACCTTGTTACTGTGACCTTGTTTCTTGCTCCAAAGGTTGTGATTCTGTAGGTGATTGATTACCTAAATAAAATATTTCCTACAACCCCATTGCTAACTCTCTGATCCTAGTTAATCTCATATCATCCATCATTAGACCTTCTATTATCATAACTTCCTGCATCTCTTCTTTCATTTTTCTAGTTTGCTAGTGGCCATCTCAGTTTCTGACCTCTCCTTCATTTTCAACCAGCTATCATCCTCTCCTCATCTTCTACCCCTTTGGCCTTCCCCATTCCCTTTGGACTTGCATTTTTTCTTCATGTACTCCTGGGTCTGTGCCTCATTTATGTTAGCCCCCCCATCTACTGTGTACTAACATCCAATTGTTATCCTTCTGCAGCATTGCCTACTTTCTCACCCTTCTCGACGTTCTGAAACTCATTCTTATATTCCATCGGACCTCTGAATCTCCCCTTATCTCCCCTTGCCCTGTCCTGCCAAATCCTTACCCCCATATCTGTATCCTTTCATTTCTCTCTTGTTCTCATTCATCCTTCAGGGATAAATTAATTATACTGGATGTGGATCATACCTCTCAACTGTCAGATTTTCACAGAATTTCCAGATTTTTGCATCATATTTTTGTTCTGTTCCTCATACAATTTTAGGTTTTCTGGCAAATCACCGAAGACTGAAGTCACTAAATAATGACAGACATGTGAGTTTCAGATTTCATAACCTTCACAAAATGCATGCTAACACAAATCCTGTTATTCTAGCAACTTTTTTTTTAAGTTTGTAAGAACAATGTTTAAAATTTGTCCCTATTTGTTGGGCCTTTGCTCCCCTATTATTAGGCTTTCTCCGGATTTTGTGCACCAAGGGATTAAGATGCATGCTGGGGATTGAATTATCCAGGCCATTACACAGGATGGTAAGTTGGGAGATATTTGGTAGCAGAAAGAATATTATTATGGCTGATGTTTGGGATCATGGGCCAGGATGTGACACGAGTAATTGTGGGGATTAAATGGTTACCTCTCTTGGTAGCTGTATGGATTCAAATGACCTGAAGTATGATAGGGGAAGGAGCAAAGAAGACTAGACAGCTAACAGATATAGAGGCAGAGATAAGTAGCAGCCATATTAAATATGCTATCAATGCTAGAAGCTAACTTAGTAGTGAGAAAACGAATCAGTAAATACAAGTAGTGGTGGCAGTAATGGAGTAAAGAACAAGGGTGTGGGTTACTGGGTGACTGAGCTGAGGTCTACCACATGGAAGTGGTGAGTATCAAGATCAGGCTTTGTACCAGTCTACAGGGGGCTGCTCTGCTTAATCAGTACTAAAATCATGTGCCAGAGGAACTGTATCTTTAAAATGAGAGGAAAGAGGAGGTGAGAAAGCTGCAGTTTGGACATTAGAGGCACTAGGAAGAATATGATAGGGCAAGGAATCATGTTCAGGAAAAAAGTGGATAAATGATTAGAAGGATAGAATTTATTGCTATAGATTACAGGAAACACAGAAAATAATCTAAGAAGCCACAATCCTTGTGTTAGGTAGAAATAAGCAAAAATTACTGAGGCATAAGCCAATGAGAAGAGAGAATTGGACATGGCAATTTAACAGTACAAAGATGACAGAAAGGACAGTAAAATGTACTAAAGAGAAAGGGTGTGAGCTACTGGGAAACTGGGTTGAAGTCTGATACACAGATGTACCATATGTCAAAATAAGCTCTGTAACAGTCAGCAGGAGAGCATAGGAGGACAGCAGCATTCTGGGAAAAAGAATGGATCTAGTATGAAGTGATGGAAAGAGGAACTCAGGAAGCTGAAATAGTCAAAGGGACTAAGGAGGTGGAATGTCCTGAATCATGGAAAAGGATTTGGATAAAGTGAGTGCCTTAGCAGTTACAGTAGCGGAAGGGGAGCTGGTGGACGGACACAATGTGCAGACCACATGATAAGCTAAAGAAGTTTCATGAAAGACTAAAATTAAGGCTAACAGCTTCACAGTGGAAGACGTGACAGAGTGGACTGAAACAAAGCAGGATCTATTCCAGAGAAAGAAAATACGTAACTTGTGTGGCTTATGCTTTTTAAACTTCTCCAAATCTTTTGGGTTTCTAATACCATGATGGGAATGGATTCTCATTCCTATGTTAAAGTATGATTAAAGTTCATGAAATTAGTATTGTTTCAATCTTTGAGGTCAGCCAAAAGTGCTTTTCGCAGCACCCGACATGTGCCCAGTAATGACTCCTGCTATTTGTACGGGGTTACATGTACAGTATTGGTAGCATATCTAAATATGATTGTAGATTCTTTTTTATAAGACCCGTTGCTCCTACTACTATTGGAACTGTCTGGGTGTCTTTCTTCCACATTGTCCTCGTTTCTGCCTGCACATCCTGATATTTTTGTTACTTTGTGTCTCTCTGTATGCAAGACACTGTAGTCACCAGGTATGGAGATTTCCGTAATCAATGCTACTTTTGTCTTCTTTTCTTGGACCGCTGTATCCAGTTTTCTACCATCTTTTTTTTTAAACTGCTGGTAATGGGTGATCCCATGTGATATAAACTTCATAATTTTCTATGATGCTTTATGACTCATGTTTCCAGTGTTTTTCAGCCACTTCAGTACCATAATGTTTGCAAAATACCCAGAGCAACAGTCTTGCTACATTATTATGCCGTTCAGTATACAGTCCTTCTACCATTAGTACGTCGCAACCAGTAATGAGGTGTGTGACTGTTTTCAATTCTGTTTTACAAAACCTACATTTGTCTGTTTCTCCCACATGTTCAATGGACTTTGTAAACCAGCATGTATGTAGCCCACTATCTTGGCTGCCAATATTAACCTTTCATTTCTTGGTTTAAATTTGCCTCTCCTTAACCATTCCTGCATTTGTTTCTGATTAACATAAGGTTCTTCCAGAAGTTTTCTATTATTGCAGCTATATTTATGCTTTTTCCACATTTCTTGCCTTCTCATCTGGTCCTTCACCTTATATTTTTTTCTTTTGTTTTTTGGCACATTCGGTTGCTGCCTGATTTTTATTTATTTCTGGTTTGATTTCCATTCCTGCTTGATGTCGATATGCTTCTACCAAGTAATGTAGAGAAGTCATCTTAGATTTATTCTCCTCATGTTTTAAAACTTTCACTACATTTGGGTCTCGTGAGGTCAGCAGATATGTGTGGAGTCTCACAATTGCAGATCTATACATGTAAAAATTTCAAGGAGGCCCATCCCTCCTTTAGAATGGGGAATACATAATCTTGGTATACACTGATTTTTATAAATCATTTGGTGAGCATGAAGCATCCTTCTTGTTTTCCTATCGCATCTATCCAACACATTTTGGGGCCAGTCAATCTCTCCAAAACTGTAAGTTAGGACAGGAAGGGCAAATTGGTTTGTTTATTTATTTATTTATTTATTTATTTTATTTTATTTTACATTTGTTAACTGGGAAAGTCTGACTGGACACATATCCATTTTCAGCAGAGGCCCGGGGAGAAAAGCTCCAATAGCATGTCATAAAGAAATTACACCAGAATATCATACAGAGATATAGGTTCCATAGAAACATATGTTATGTACAGATTAACAATTCCTTTAGTAAAGTCAGCATACAGAATCCTAGTAGTAAGGTTTATATAGAATATAACATATAAACACAAGAAATATTTTTTTTTTGTCTTTCTAAATTATGAGTACTCTCAATATTTTGTTACAGAAATAACCAGAGATGATTAAACTTTACAGTGAAAGGAATTAGGGGACCTTTAGTAGAATCCCTGAACATGGTATTGGTGCAGATTAACTTGGGGAGTAGCATGAACAAAGCCAATTGTTTGAGAAGTGGGTTCTCAGGAGTTTCTTAAATTGAATAGTGGAGGTTATTTGGCTAGGTAGTGAGTTCCAGATTTTGGCAATACTGCAGGCAAAGAGAGATTTACCAGCATCATTTTTGTGTCCGATAACGCTTATTAGGTTCTGAGAACTATTTTCATTTATTTTATTTTACATTTGTTGACCGGGATAGTCCGTCTGGGTGTGAGCCCATTTTCAGCGGAGGCCCGGGGAGAAAAGCTCCAATAAAACAAGAACAACATTGACAGGTACAGTGTTGGTTTTACATAGAATTTAACAGAAATATCTAGAGACAATAAAGAAAGCACAATATACAAGGGAGAAAGTTATTAAGGTATAGTAAAGTCATATATATATATATATATATATATATATTTTTTTTTTTTCTTTTTTTGAGAGCAGGGGTCCATCTTTAGTTGATCATTTGAGTATACTTTAATACATGTACATATGTATACCCTTACAAAAAAATATATCAAATTATACTTTTATTGTAGGTAGCTGATAGGTAGTTTTAACAAGTGGGAGTGGGGTATACATGGAGACTATAAAATTTAGGAGATGAAATTTGATGTGGGCTTATGTGGTATTAGCTTGGCTTGGTGCAGGAGCAGAGCCAGTTGTTAGTGAGGTGGTCTTTGAGCAGAGTTTTGAATTGGTGTAGGTTGGCAGCATTTAGGATGTCTTGAGGGATTGAGTTCCAAAGTTTAAAATTGTGGTGGGAGTAGAGGGTGTCTCCGGCTTTGTTGTTGCTTTTGGATACTTGGAGGAGTGTTTTGTGCGAGGCTCGGAGTTGCCGAGTGTTGGCATATGGTTGGAGTAATTGTTGTAAGACTGGGGTTCTGTTTGGCTGGTATATTAGTTGGTAAGTAAAGACAAGTTGGGTATAGGTTAGTTGTTGTGGGAAGTCTAGCCAGTTTATTTGTTGTAGGGCAGACCAGTGGTGGGACCTACATGGGGAGCTAGTGGCGAACTTGGCTATTTTATTATAGGCTGATTCAAGTTTGGTAAGGTCAGTTTTGTTAAGGTTTGTAAAGATGGGAGAAGCATAGAGAACAGATGAGTCCTGGTGATGCTTAGTCTAGAATGGCCAGTTTGGATTTTGTTCCTAGATGTCAGTGCTGTTTTCAGGATTAATTTAAATCTTCTGAAGTATTCCTTACCAAGTATTATTCACATTTGTTCGTGTTTTTATTGTTGATCCTTTACCAGTTCCCAAATATTTATACACTCCTTCTTGCTCAAGTTCTTTTGCATCACATACTTGTCCCAAACTGATGTTTTCCTGGCGTTGCAGTTTTCCTGCTTTAAAGGTTGCTTTTACACATTTTTCAAGACAAAATTACATTCTTATATCATCCGAAAAAGTTTTGACAACTTGCAGTTGTGCTTTCAGTTCCTTATCTGATGAGCTATACAGTTTTCAATCATCAACAAAGAGAAGCTGGGAAGTCTTTACACTTTTTTGTTTTCTAGGAGCCAAATTGTAGCCATGGCCTAAGCAGTTAAGTAGACAGCTTAATGGGTTAAGGGCAAGACAGAATAGCAACAGTGACAGATAGTCCCCCTGGAATATTCCTCTTTGAATTTTTATCCCTGCAATAATACTTTGTCCTTTACCATGGTTTAATTGCAAAGTGGTCTGCCACTGTTTCATGGTCACTGTAATGTAGTCAACCAGTGTAGGGTGTATCTTATACATTTTTAAGCACTCTTTTATCCATGAATGAGGGATACTATCAAATGCTTTTTTGTAGTCAATCCAGGCCATACTTAAATTCTTCCCCTTTTTACAGTTCTCCACTATGACTTTATTTAACAACAAATGATCCTTTGTTCCATATGACTTTCTTTTATTGCCCTTTTGTTCTGCTGCCATAATTGAGTTTTCTTCTAAATGACTATAAAAGTACAGTTTTGTACCTACCATAAATGTAGATGTTCGAGGATCCACATTGCTGCAGTCCTAACTATTGGGGTAGTCCGCTGTCCAGTCGGCCCGAATACCAAAGTATATGGCTGACGTCGGTCAGGGCGCATTAGACTGACGTCAGTACGTCAGGGTACTAATGCGCATGACCGACGCCATATCCTCAGTCTTTTCTTGCCCCAGATGTCAGAAGACCCTAAAAAGACAAGGCCCAATATACCTGCACCAAAAATATGTACAATATATACAAAATTATCAGCATATAACCTCACCTACACAACCACCCCTAAACACAGAGGGGAAGGAGGGAGGGTAAATTGGACTGCAGCAATGTGGATCCTCGAACATCTACATTTATGGTAGGTACAAAACTGTACTATGTTCTTCATTCCACATTGCTGCAGTCCTAACTATTGGGTAGAATCCCAAAGCAGAGGTAAGGGAGGCTGGCAAATCATAAAGAAGCAGGAGCTGACAACATGCCTTGCAAAATAGCTGTGGCAAAACCAGCCCTAGACTTAGAGTAGAGAGGAAGGTGATAATGCTTAGAGAAAGTATGCACTGAACTCCAAGTAGCTGCCTCCAAAATATCCTTAGTTGCCACCCCCTTAGAAATGCTGTTGAAGTGGCAGTAGCCCTAGTGGAATGAGGCCTAATCCCAGCTGGAATCTCCTTGCCATGATGGGAATAACAAAATGCAATGCAAAACCCAATCCACCTAGAAATAGTTTGTTTTGACACAGGCTTGCCCTGCGAACTCAAAGCAAAAGAAACAAACAACTGCTGAGACTGCCTAAAATCCTTAGTCCTGCTTAAATAATAACGCAATTGCCTGTGTACATCTAAAGTGTGCAAAATCTTTTCCCCTTTATTTTGGGGGTCTGCATAAAAAGTAGGCAAATGAATAGTTTGGTTTAAAGCCACACTAGAAACCACCTTAGGCATAAAGGAAGGATTAGTACGTAATGATACCCTATCCTTATGGAAAATCAAAACGGGCTCTACTGCCATAAGGGCCTGCAACTCAGACACCCTTCTTGCAGAAGTAATAGCCAACAGAAAAGCAGTCTTCCATGACAAGTATTTCAATTCAGCAGTAGCCGCAGGCTCAAAAGGTTGTAGAGTAAGTTTTTCCAACACAAAATTGAGATCCCAAGCAGGAGTAGGAGCTCTACGTGGGGTCTTATATTCTTTGCCCCACTAAGAAACTGCTTGAACAAAGGATGCGAAAACAATGGTGGGTCACAATCATAGTGAGCTGAAATTGCTGCAGCATGAATCTTAATGGAAGAGAAGGACAAACCTTTGTCCAATAACTCAGTAAGATATTGAAGAGCCACACTCAAATTAGGCTCAGAAATCTCCAAATTCTTTGCTGTACTCCAAAATAAAAATCTCTTCCATTTTTCTCGTACACTTTCCTTGTACTAGGTCTTCTAGCTTCCATAATCACATTTAAAACTTGTTGAGGAAGTTGAGACCTGCTGTGTTTCAACACAGAATATGCCAGGCTGTTAGATGAAGAGAGTGAAGCTTGACATTGAGCAGATGACCGTCCTTCTGAGATAACAGATGTGGAATCAAAGGTAAAGGCCAAGGAGGCTTCCTTACCAGACTCCTTAGTAGTGGGTACCAGTGTTGCCGAGGCCAATCTGGAGCTATTAAAATCATCCTTGGCTTGTCTTGTCTGACCTTTAAGAGCACCTTTGGAAGAAGAGGCAGAGGTGGAAAGGCATACACATGAAGATTTTTCCAACTGAAAGAAAGAGCATCCACTTTCCAAGCTGTGTGATGAAACCCCTTTGTGCAAAACTTTGGCAGCTGGTGGTTTAGTGGAGAAGCGAACAGATCTATGTCTGGAGTTCCCCATGACACTGTCAATTTCTGAAATACATGAAGATCCAGTTTCCACTCGTGGGGATCCATGATTTGTCTGCTTAACACATCTGCTAAGGAGTTCTGTGCTCGGCAGAAACCTTGCCTGAAGAGTTAGTTGCAAGCTGAGCGCAGTCTCCCATAAAATCATTGCTTGCCTGCATAGAGGATAAGAATGTGTTCCCCTTGTTTGTTGATGTACCACATGACAGTTGTGTTGTCTGTTAGAATCAACACCTGCCCTGGAAGAAGTAACTCCTTGAAAGCCATTAATGCAAACTGGACTGCTAACATCTCCTTCATGTTGATATGTAGATGCTGTAGTCTGGCAGGCCACTTGTCTTGTATCCACTTTCCATTTAGATGAGCTCCCCAAGCAATGTCCGAGGCATCTGTCGTTAAATCTGACTCGCCTCTGGCCGGGTCACAGAGAGTCCCTTGTTTAGGTGACATTCCTGAGCCCACCACAAAAATTCTTTTTGAAGGCAAGGTATTATTTGAATGACAGTGTCCAAATCCTGGCAGTGCTGTGTCCATACATTTTGAGATACCATTGCAGCTTCCTCATATGCAGTTTGGCATTGGGAAGCACCAGAATACAAGATGCCATGAACCCTAATGCTTGAAGGACTGTCCTTGCAGTCAGCACGGACTGATGAGATAGTTGATGGAAGTAAAGGGATAGACTCTTTTGTTTGTCCGGGGTTAAAAAGGCCATCTGGGCTGCTGTATTCAGTCTCACACCCAGAAAGCACATGTCTTGAGAGGGTACTAGACTGGACTTTATTTCGTTCACAGAATACCCTAGGCATCTTAGCACTGCTATAACATATTCCAGATGCTGTAGAAGGTCTTCCTTTTCTTGAGCCAGAATCAAGCAGTCGTCCAAGTAAGGATAGATTTGAATTCCTTTCAGCCTGAAGTAAGCTATCACTGGAGCCAGAACCTTTGTGAATACTCTGGGCGCAGTAGATAAGCCAAAGGGCAATGCAGAGAACTGATAATGAGAACTTCCAGCTCGAAAACGCAGATACTTCCTGCAACTTAGTCTTATAGGCACATGAAGGTAAGCTTCCTTGAGATCTAAAGTTACCATCCAGTGATCTTTGCCCAGCAGAGGTAAAAGCTGTTGTAACGTCAACATCTTGAACTTGGGAATGTCCAGATAAGTGTTGAGGATAGATAAATCCAAAATTGGTCTCCACGTGTTCCCCTTCTTTGGTACTAGGAACAGGCGAGAATAAAATCCTAGGCCCCTTTCTGATACAGGGACTGGCTGAATGGCCCCTATTTGGAGTAACAGAGAAATTTGCTTGTGAGCCTCTTTCCTTTGTGGAGGAGGAACGTCTGGCATGCCTTTGAAAGGGGCAATGTATGGAAATAAAACCTGTAACCGTGGTGAATGATATCCAACACCCATCTGTCTTGAGTAATTAAATCCCAATTTTCTTTGAAAAGAGACAGTCTTCCTCCCAAAGGAGCTGCCAGACGAGAATCTACTGGCAGCTGAAAAGGCAGGTCATTGGGTCTGTTTACGAAAGGACTGACCCCTGCCCTCACCAGAAGTCTGAGCAGGTGAACTCCCTGTTCTAGGCCTAAAAGAACCTTGAGCTCTGCCCCTACCACGTCTAGACCTACCCCTAGACTGGGAATCATAAGCAGGATATGTCCATCCCTTAGTAGGCCAATTTCTACTAAACTTGGTGGCTGCACCTGCAAAAAATCTTTAACAGTTTGCATAGACTTAGCTTTGTCCTCCATTTTCTTTAAAACTGCTTCCACCGGCGAACCAAACAACACATCAGACTGTAAAGGAGCATCCAAAATCCTTGTCTTAACATGCTCAGCTAAATTCTGATCCCTCAACCAGGCATGCCTGCGAAGAACAGAACTAGTGGCAGCCACCCTCGAGGAGGCCTGTACAGCATCAAAACCACATTGCAAAGAATGCTTACCCACATGTTCAGACACATGAACTAAATCCAGCAACTCTTTACACTCAATACCTTCCGCCAAAGCATCCACCTTAGATTTCAATTGTGAAAGGAGATAATTTTGATATTTTAGCATGTGAAACTGACAATTCAACGCCCTCATGGCTAAAGTGGAAGAAGTATACACTTTCTTTCCCCATCTATCCAAAGCCCTTGCCTCTTTATCAGTGGGAACAGGGTTTTTAACAACAGAGGCCTTAACACCTTTAGGTCCCTGAGAAACAGTTTCGGGTCTGCCCTAGGACTCTTAAAAGATACTTATGAGCTTCAGGCACCCTATAGTACCTATCAGGTTTAACAGGAGCAGGAGGCAAAGAATCAGGGTTCAGGGAAGCCTCTGCAAAACATCTTCCACCACATTCAACACAGGAGGTATAGCTAAGGGCCTATGCTGGGGTAAAAACAAGAATTCCTTATGCCTTTTCCTAGAATCGGAGTAATCCTGGCCTTCCCATTTAAAGTGCTCCCGCATGGAATGCAGAGTCTCTGAAAATGAGAAATCCTCAGGAGGAGAAGCTGTAGGAGTGGAATCATCCACATCAGAATCAGAATAAGGAGGATACTCCTGCAAGTCTTCCAGAAGACTCAGAAGCCTCTGAACACTGATCAAAACTCTCAAACTCAGGTTCCACCCTAGGCCTCTTATCAGGAAGGGGCATAGAACCTCTAATCATAGTAATCAAATCTTCTGCCATTTTAAGCATATGTTTCTTAGGCACAGAACCTGAAGTGCTAGGAGAAGCCCCCACTGAAGCTAAACTTGGCCTACCTCTCAAAGAAGTTTTGGAAACAGAAGGAGAGGCTCTAACTACCTTGGGAAGAGAGGGAAGAACAGTTACCTGAGAAGCCCCCTCAGCCTGGCCTACCTCCTGAGAAGGCACATCCTGTAACAGTAAAGTCTCTGCCTGAGACTCCAAAGAAACTCCTGGCAAAACCTCTGGCTCCACTGAGCCTTCTAAAGAACCGACGTCCGGGACTGCCGGTTCATCAACCCTAGGCTTCGCTGTTTTGTCCTTGTGCTTTTTGGATGAAGCGGGCGTCGGAGCATCCGACGGCATTTTATAATTACAACGCTTCCCAAACACTAACCTGGCACAGTCTAACCTTCTCTTAATAGTGCGTTTGTTAAATCTAGCACAAGAGCGGCATCCAACAACGTCGTGCTCAGGCCCTAAACAAGGTATACACAAGGTATGGTAATCCCTATGAGGTATCTGTTTCCCACAAGAAATACAGTTATTCACTTTTTCTGACATCCGGTTAAATACTGAGGCAAGAAAAAACCAAAATGTTCCCAACGGGTACTTAGCCAACTTTGATTCGGTCTGAAACTCCGACTTCAGAAAATTTCAGAACGCCAACCTGCACTCGCAAAACTGCTTCTGCATCGGACCATGCGGCAAAAAAGACTGGGGATATGGCGTCGGTCATGCGCATTAGTACCCTGACGTACTGACGTCAGTCTAATGCGCCCTGACCGACGTCAGCCATATACTTTGGTATTCGGGCCGACTGGACAGCGGACTACCCCAATAGTTAGGACTGCAGCAATGTGGAATGAAGAACATCTCTGTCAGCATCAGTTCCTGTGTATAGTTTATATGTTGTCGGAAGGTAAGTTATTGGTCTATAATTTTTAGGGTAGCTTGCCGGTTCACTCTTAAGTAAGAGCATTGTTTTTCCTCTTGTTAACCAGGTTGGTATCTGTTAGGGGTACACATAAAAATAGTTCTTACTCATGGCTAAATCTTCATGCATAGATGTTAATACTTTCAACCAAAAGTTAGGCACTGCATCTGGGCCTGGGGTTTTCCAATTAGAGGCTTTTCTTAACTTTATTTCAATCTCTCTGGATGTTATTTCATCCCATTTCATATCCTGTACCTTTTAACCTCTTATTCTTTCTTTTACTTCTTCGATCCATTTAGCATCTTTGTCAAGTTCCTCAGGATCTTCATAGATACTTCTCCAAAATGTATCTACTTCCTCTTTTTGTTGTGGTCTTTCAATTCCTTTTACCTTACTTCTCAGTTCTCTATAAAACTTTTTTGGGTCATCAATAAATTGCTTATTTTGTACTTTTCCTTTATATTTATCTTCGTATTTTCTAAGGTTTTCCTCCTGTGCTGAAATATTTAGGTTATTTGTGATAGTTCATGATAGATCCTTATCTGTTCTAATTGCTTTTATCACATGCATTGCTTTTATCACATCTATCTTTCTCAGTATTTTTGTTGATCTGTTCCCTCTTATATTGTCTTCTAACAGTGACACTTCTTATCTTAGCTGCTTTATAGTTTTCTCTGTTCGATATTTCCATGATGGTATTCGATTTCGCTCCTTCCTTTCCCTCACTACTCCATGTTCTTGTGGTAGAACTTTATCAGTTATTAATTTAGCTGCACAGTAATATATTCTGTTTACTTCTGTTATATCGCATGGATCTCTATGGACAGTCCTAATTACTGTGTTCATTTGTGTTATCAAACTTCTGACTTTTGAGGTTTTATTAACCTTCTGCAGTCTATTTCTTTCATTGATCTTAATATGTCTATCTATCTCTATTAAATCAAGTAACTCTTCTCTTACCTTATTTTCTTCCAAACTGAGGGTACAGCCCTTGTTTTCCATTTCCTGCTGGTATTCTATAGAAAGTTCTATAGCATCTTCCTGTGGCACATTCTCTTCAGTTTCATCCTGTGCCATCCATTGCTCTGTCATATGGGAACTCACTGGCCTATCACTCCTCAGCATTGACAGCATCAGAGTTTCCAAAATTTCCTGTTCCTTTGCTATCTAGCTTCAAGTGAACGTTTATACTGGTTTCCTGTGGAAAGCTCCAAGTTATCTTCACATGGCACCTGACTATTTGCTTCCTGTTCTACTGGTTTCCCATTAATTTGGAGGTCCATTGCTCTATCCTGTTGTGGTGCTTCCTGAATTAGATTTTCTACACTGAATCCTTAATTTCGCAGGTACTTCATCACCTCAGTTTCTATTTCTTTACCTTCTCCATTATTAATTTCCTTTTCTACTTTTCTTCTTTGTCTTCTTATTTTTTGTACTGTAAAGTTTTCCATGACCGGATTCCTTTGCCTGTATTTCTCTTCAAATATCTTTGGTGCTGCTCTTTTTGTACTGGTTAGTTTTGCTTTCTCCTTTGCATAAATATCACGCCATATTAAATCTCTCTTTCTTTCCCATGTCCATATTTCTTCTTCAGATGTTTCCTGATCTTCCTGTTTCTCCCTACTTTGGGGACTCACTTCATCCTCCTGTGATGTAACCTGTGTTAGACCTTCTACACCAAATCCTTTACTTCACAGGCACTCCATAACTTCAACTTCTATTTTTTTTTTAATTTCTACTTTACTAATCTTCTTTTCTACGTTCCATCTTATGCAATGTAGGCAGGACAATGCCATGAGAGGTTGGATCTGAGATGTAGCAAGGTAAAAAGATTTGTTATGCACTCTGCTCTACCTTGAACCTGTGTCAAGGCTGACAAATGTCAAGCTGACCATTCCTCCTGTCTGGATAACATACTTAAATAAAATGCTTAAATAAAATAAAGATGAGGCTAAAGTATTGCTATTGAAAATTGACCAGGATTGGCACAACAATAAATTGTGATGTGGTAAGTGTCACTTGTGGAACTTTACAAGGCAGGCTAAAACTGGCAACAGATAGATTAGTACTAGGCTAACTGCCTTTGTAGACCATTTTAAGCCTAGCCAATTACCTCATGTGAGAGTCAAACCCTGCACCTTGTGTCTATAAGGTAAACACCTTAACCATTATGTCAACCTTCCACCCCACATCACTCACAGCAATGGCAGAAGATGACATATATGATTTGTTGTGGGAAAGGCTTAAGAAGATCATAGAGGGTGCAGTGAAGAAGTGATTGTAGATAAAATATATGGAAAGATAAAGAAGACAGTGATAAAATAAAGCAGTTAGAAAAGCAAAAACAGAGTTAGAAAATACTTATTTTATGCATTTGTTAACAAGATAAGTGCACTGGGCACATATTTCATTTTCAAGAAGTGATCTGGGAGCACTGTCTGATTAAATGACTTGCTCAGGGTCACACAGTACCAAAACTGACATGGAAGGAATCAAACTCAGTACACTAGACTGCTGGAATCTGCATATTCAAAGGTATCATCTTCTGTGCTAAACATCTTTCCTACAAGCTTTCATTCATAAGATTTAGCAAATTTACTGCACATCAGCAAGTCAAATAGCATCAGAAATAAACCTCTTCTGCAACATCAACAGAACAGATTAGAGGAACAGGTATACCTTGCAAAGCATATCGCTGCTATGGAACAGACTCCCCATCCACATAAAACAAAGTTCATCCCTGTCCATATTCAAGTGCAGCTTAGATCTATGAAAGAAAAACATAATGTTTAACCCAGGACTGCCCCCCCCCCCTCCCCCGTGCTACTAATGGACAGAGACATTGCCTAAATACTTTATCCCATGCATGGGTCCCCTCAAATCATCTATAGTATAATCCCAGTTATTCTGTTTAGTGGTAATATATAAATATCGACCATGGGATGGGTAAGTTCAGTCTCTAACCAAATGGGGTAACTTGATTTGAACAGAAAAAAGGGACAATGGCTAGTCTTAAAATAGCTCACAGAGGCAGCTAGCCTAGAATTTATCAGTGAACCTGTAAACCTAAAAAATGGAAATGCATGGCAATTTCTGCATTGTACTTTTGGTCCAGACATTGATAATATCATGTTGGCGCAAAAACTGTTAACTCCTTGACTTTTTTTGCTTGTTTGTTTTTACTTCTGCTGGTTATAGGGATGAGTGAATCACCTACATTTTAATCCTTACAGGCACGATCACAATCCAGACAAAAGCTCTGATACGTTTTAATTACTGCTGACTAGCATCAGGACCTTTTTTAAAATGTGGTGAATAATAAAAATACACTGAGAAGCTACATACACTGAAGTTGTGATCTGTGAAACAGTAAAACTGTTTCAGAATTTAATGATAGGGAACTGCAGTTATAATGCTTGTTAGTGTTTTTTTAATTCAGAAGAATACTTTGATGGGTTATATTTTTCCAGTCACAGATATTTCTCATATTCATGCCTTCCACTATTTGATGGTCCCTACATACTTTTCCTTATTAGTCCTTCGTATTCAAATCTTAATGTACCAGAAATATCAAAGAATGTGATACCCTGCAAAACCATGCCAGGTTTAAGTATAAACAGCAAATGTACATTAAAATGCAATTATCTTAATTTATTGAATTTAGAAAAGTTATCTTTATGTACTGTATTTGGAAAAGTATTAATATTTATGAAAGGTATTCAGACTTAAAATGTATGGGTGGCCATGGTGGTGTAATGGTTAGCGTTACCACCTCATAGCAAGAGGTTCTCTGGTTCGATCCTCGGCTGGGGTGCCTCCCGTGTGGAGTCTGCATGTCCTTCCTGTGGGCACGTGCGTTTCCTCCGGGTGCTCCGGTTTCCTCCCACATCCCAAAAGACATGCTGTAGGTGGATTGGGCACTCTAAATTGGCCCTAGATGTGAGTGCGTGCATGTGTGTGCCTTCTGTGGAAGGTTGGGAGCTGGGCTGGCAACTCAACACCGTAAAACT
This sequence comes from Protopterus annectens, assembly GCF_019279795.1. Lineage (NCBI taxonomy): Eukaryota > Metazoa > Chordata > Ceratodontiformes > Protopteridae > Protopterus > Protopterus annectens. The sequence goes on along the minus strand of NC_056740.1, from coordinate 497,387,187 downwards.
CCACTGCCAATCATGAGCAGACAGGTGATCTGTTGTGGTGACCCCTAACCGGGAAAAGCCGAAAGAAGAAGAAGAAGATTCAGACTTGAAATGTGGGCAGCCACAGTGGTGCAGTGGTTAGCATTGTCACCTCACAGCAAGAGGTTCTCCGGTTCAATCCTCGGCTGGGGTGCCTTCTGTGCAGAGTCTGCATGTCCTCCCTGTGATCGTGTGGGTTTCCTCCAGGTGCTCCAGTTTCCTCTCACATCCCAAAGGCATGCTGTAGGTGGATTGGACACTCTAAATTGGCTGTAGGCTTGAGTGTGTTTGCTTTCTGTGGAAGGTTAGGCACCGGGCTGGCAACTCAACACTGTAAAACTCCACTGACAATCATGAGCAAACAGATAATCCACTGTGGTGACCCCTAACTAGGAAAAGCCAAAAGAAGAAGAATTCAGACTTGAAATGTGTATTATGAGGCTTATGGACAGGCTGCTACTGCTTTAATCAAACTGCTATGAGCTTTTCCTTTGGGAACTTAGTTATAGAAGACATGTATCTACATAACACAAAACTTTTCAATACTGTTTTTCACAAATTGTTTTTGTTTTTGTTTGTCAATGCTGTTAACACAACCTGTGTTAGACTAGCAAAGGCAGATAATACATTGAATTTAAATGTAGAACAATCTGTTAATATTTGATAAGTATCTACAGCCATTTCATGAAAAACAAAATGTTTTTGTCAGCAGGATTTTGAGTGAATACATTGTCATAACTGGCACTTTACTCTTAAAATACAACTGTTTACCAAATGCATTTAAATAAAAAAAAAAGTTTAAATAAAAGAGAGGTGTTTGTGCAATTAAATGTATTTTAACATGACTTTTGGTGTAGTAAACTGTGGCTTTGCATCGACAAATGATGATATTGCAAACAGTAATAGCTCTCATTCCTGATTCCTGGTTTCCTTTGAAGAGTAAGTGATGTGAACATGCATTACAGCACAGTATAAAATTGAGAGGCATGAACTAACATTATTAAAATTTCAGCATGAAATGTCTTGTGATAACAAGCCTTCTTCCTGCTCATCATGACTCAGGGTCAATGTGAAGCACTGGAAACTGTTGTACACACAACATTCCATCATTACGAAATAAACATCTGCTTTCAGCAAACATTTTAACATATCCATACTATCCCCTTCCCCAAAATTGTTTCTAGCTAAAAACTTACAGCCAGGACAGCAAGAGAGTGTCCGATCCCAGTACAGGTTACTTACCCTGTAGGGTTGTCGATCTTCTCCAGATTAATCATTCCGTATGACATAATGTTTCTGCCTCATCATCACAATGCTTTTTTCTAGAAAATCAGGTTGTAACATGAGACAGCGTGTGGTTAATACATCTGCACTGAGTAAGTTTCTCAATTGATACTTACTTGCCCATTCATTGGACTATATGACTTTACAGAAGGGAGGGCAGTTTTTCATCACATCAGGTCATCACTGTGTGAGTCTGCGACACTGTCATAAAATAATTGTTCACCGAGTTGAAAGTCATTATATAAGTTGTTAAAAGCTAAAGTTTCAAAATAATTATGTGTACTAGGCCTGAGATCACACAGCTGTGTGTGTGTGTGTGTGTGTGTGAGTGTGTGTGTGTGTGTGTGTGTGTGTGTGTGTGTGTGTGTGTGTGGTATGGAAGAACAGCCGTGTCAGGGCTAGTCACCTGGGGTGTGAACATACCCATGTGCAAAAATGGGAAAAGGAGTTGTGAATGGATGGATTTATAAATAAGGCAATAAGATGTTCTAAAATCCACGAGCAAAGGAAAACTCCTTGGCAGACCAACAACCAGAACACTCACTGGCATAGTCCATCATATGGCATGCCCTTTGAAATGAGACAGTATATCCTGGACATGTACAAGACCAGATCCATTGATTTGATATGTGAAGCTGTAGTTGTGTTTTAAATGAGTAGGCTGAGTATAAAACACAGTTCTGAAATGAATCCAAAATGTTCGATCCAAGTATCCAAATAATCTGGGTCCCATACGATAAAAGCAAACGATTTTTATTTAAAACAATACAGCAACACAAATGGATAGCATCATGATGATAAGTGGCTAGCGCTTTCACCTAAATGGCTTCCTCAGGCCGTTAACATTCAAAATAAAATGCCTGCATTTATAGATTTAAGTCATGACATCACATCCTTTCTAAAAATATTTTTCGAATACAACTATTTCATATAAAAAATGAAACAACAGCAAAACTAACTTATAAAACATCTCACAAATATAGGTTTATAAAAAATCAAGACACCTTTACTTATTTAATGTGATTTCAAATATTTTAAGTATTTTACAATCAAAAACAGTTATATACTATATAGGCTTATTTAATCTTTTCCCTTTTAAAACAGGTTTTATAGGTACTCTGTCATTAAGACCAGGTAGACAATCAGCCCTAAGTCTGATGATCCACTTGGCCTCATTCTGTTCAGTTTTGTTCCATGTATCACCTCTCCGAATGGTGGGGTGATAAATCTGTGTAACTAAGAATTTAAACTGATGTTCAGCTGAAGTATCAAGTATATGTTTTGAGAGTGCATTTTTCACAGATTTAATTCTTATGTTGTATAGGTGCTCCCTGATTCTGTCCCTCAAAATGAAAATAAATGGGGGCAATGCACCCAATGGACAAATGAAAATAAATGGGGGTAGAAATGATTATAGAAGTGAGCGTACATATAATAATTTGAGTACCAAAGATCGATACAATCAGCCAGTTAAACCTGGTTCCACAGACTTTGTTAGAGGAAACACTAAAAGTAACAATGGTTTTGAACAATGTGTATCCACTGATAATACTAATGGTAAAAATACTGTCACAACTGTGGCAGAGATACATTTGATAGAAAATACACCTGAAGCCATTTTAGAAGTGGCAGAAGGTGACCAAAGCATTCCAGTGAATGACAATGAAACTAATCAAATATCTGATTCTAATGGTGTTACTGTAATACAATCTGCTTCTAAAGTTAATACATATGGTGAGGGAGTTAAAAGGAAAACTACCATCAGTAATACAAAAGGAAGCCCCGCCAGCCCCCAGGGAAAGGTTCCTTTCCCTATTTCCGATTTTCGTGTTTTATACTCAGCCTACTTATTTCCTTTATATCTACAAATTTATTATTATTGGAAGTATACGACCTATACAGCTATTTTGTTTCTTATTGTGTTTTAAATGAGTTTACATTCTGAATGGATTTCAGTGGTAGTGGGATGTGATTCTAGAGTTCTGCAACACTAGTCATTATAGTGAGTCACCTGCAGTATTATATGATTTGGCTATAGTGATTTTTTTGGTAGCCATTTAAAATGTCAGGACTCACTACAGTAAGTTTCAAAATGTAGACTGACTGGCCAAAAGAGCTGATTTACATATACTAAGTCTGAGATGCCATTTTTTGGAATATTCCCTTTTCTCTGACATATGTTGATCTGAGAGTTGATATATATACATACCTATATATATATATATATATATATATATATATATATGTATATATATATATATATATATATATATATATATATATATATATATATATATATATATATATATATATATATATATATGTATATATATTTATGTACATATAAATATATACATATATATGCACATATATACATATATACACACATATACATATAAATAATTTTGGAGGTGTGAGCATTTAGGGGGGTTTGTCCCCCCACAAAAAAAAGTTTTGTCTTTTTTTCCGGCTTTTTGACACTCGGCATTTTGAGTGCTGACATTTCATTAGGGAGATGAATTTTCTAAAGAGCATAAAATTCTACTGGGGGAGCAGTGCTGTATTAAGTTGTTAAGGGCTGGGCAATTTTCTGACTTTTAAAGAAATCTCTGTATTGTAGTTAGCTGAGAAAGAGCTAGGGGATGTGGTAGTTCTAACCAGTTCAATTCTCTGAGGGTTAGGCAGGGGTGTGTTCTACTGTTATAGTTTACTTCAAATCTGGCTATTTTATTATAACATTGTTTAGGTTTGGACAGTTGTTAGGCATGATCTTTAGCAATGGCTGAGACAACATAGAGAAGAGATGGCAGTAAGAAAGCATAGGCTAAACATCTTCTGTCTATGTTAGTGAGATGTGTCCATGGACAAGTCCAAAGTCCAAGTTTCGGTTAGTAGTGAGAGTAATACCCAACATATAAACACTCTGAAAACAGAGTTGTATATGCTAACAGCCAGCCACTACCACATTGGATTTGAACAGCCAGCTGTTGACTCTTGGATTGTTAACTTGTAGCTAAAGTAAAGACAAACATAAAAGTTAAGTATGCGGACTCTTTCAAGTTCAGCTTGTTCAAAAAATAAGAGAACTAACAGTGGGTATATAAATTAGGATGTAGAAAGTTCCGGAGAATTTCCCCAATGATATATTTAATTGTACTATTCATTCATGTAGTATGCAAATGGTTGGGAATTTGTTAGGAAGGGAGGAGCAGCTCTACCCTTAAACAATGTTGGCCTGCATACTATATCTACCCTTAAACAATGTTGACCTGCATACTATATCTACCCGTAAACAATGTTGGCCTGCGTACTATATCTACCCGTAAACAATGTTGGCCTGCATACTATATCTGCAATATCAACTAAGAGCAATTACCACTATCTCTGTGAAGAAACCAATAGTGGCTTTACAACTTTTGAAAACAATAGGTAAACACCAGTTCTCATCTGTGATCCCTATACAGTGCTCCCAAGAAAGGATCCATTTACTTATTTGCTGAAATTAGTAAATACCTGGATAACTGATTTTAATGAGCCATACCTGCTTAAAAGCAGTGTGCTACATGTCTGGATTTGCTGATTTCGTATGCTTTATCTGATTAGTATCTCTGGTGTCTGGTTTCATATACTTTCTACATATTTTGTGCCAGACAATGAAAATCTCCTTTCAGTCACAATGCTTATAACTGCAAAGGGTGTAGTTTTACTAGAATTTTAGACAGTATAAGAGTTAAAGTAAATATTTAACTGTAACTTTCTCCATAGAACCTACCTTGCCCTCTGTTGACTTCTGGCTGTTGGTCTGTGCATGTGCAAACTGATTGGTCCATGACCATGTTGACGTTGGGAGGTGTAACTCAGTTTGTTTTCCTCCCACCTCCAATTTTCCAGCCATGCCAAAATTAACCAGTTTAAACTACCAGATCTCCATCCACTTTCCAACCAGTATTTGATAGCCAGTAACATCACATGCTTTTAAATAAAGTTTCATGCTAACATCTATACAGAACTAACAACTTTACTAACATTCAAAAAATCATCTTCAAATTTCAACCCTAACATGCTCCTTGTTGAATTATACTCCAAAAGTACCCTTCACCTTTTCATAGCCATTGCATGCTTCCTCCACTTCAAAAGTCTAAAAATGAATCCTAAACATTCTTGACCACATCTCACCCTGCAGTCAAATTCACATAATAAGGAACTTCAACTTGAACCTACAAGGATCCTCAACTCAGGATGTCACAGAATTCCTAGCTAACCTCAAAAATTGTCAAAATAGTCAATGAACCTACAAGATCAAATACATTATCTAACCAACATTTCTCCTAGAACTGGTTATTACCTCATACCCTACTAACCTTTTCTGTTACCATTCATCTCCCCTCTTTCACTGATCACTGTGCCCTATCGTTTGGTATGAAAAACTTCCCTATAATTCAGTTTCCTTTAGACTACATCCCCCAGGGAATATTTCCAATCTCCTCTCTTTCCTGACTACTGTGAACTGGTCCTCCATTCTCTTTTCCTTATCCAGCCACTTCTAAATGTACAAAAACATCTTCTAATCATTGCTGCCCAATATTAATTCCTCTTACACTTGCCAAAATATTAGAGAAACTAATATATGACTAACTTACAACATCCCTGCAAAAATATCACAAACATATCAGCTGCTCTCCAATAAACGTAATGACTTCTGGTCAGGCCAGCACTCTCATCTTTGATTGATGGCACTGTTATCAGCATGGATAGAGGCAATTTTACAGGAGTAATAGTTATTGATCTAACTTGAGCCTTTGACAGTGTGGATCACCATCATCCTGTTCTTTCATCTGCTCAACACCGGTCACTGGGTTCAGCCCTCAGGCCACATAATAGTTCACAGACTTTCTAGAAATATATCCTTCAGAGTTAAAATTGGCTCCTCTCTCTCTCTCTCTGTCTCTCTGTCTCTCTGTCTCTCTCTCTCTGTCTCTCTCTCTCTCTGTCTGTCTCTCACTCTCTCTCTCTGTCTCTCTCTGTCTCTCTCTCTCTCTGTCTCTCTCTGTCTCTCTCTCTCTCTCTCTCTCTCATCTCTCTCTCTCTCTCTCTCTCTTAGATAGACACATCTCACTCTGGTGAGCCACAGATTTCAATACTTGTCCCACTTCTACTCTCCATATTTGTTACTAAGCTTCTACTAGCTATCCATCCGTCCATCCATCCATCCATCCATCCATCCATCCATCCATCCACCCATCTGTCTATATATCCACAACCCCTTTTTCCCATTTCTTGCATATGGAGTTGGGGTGTCATTTCAACTGTGACAATCATCTAGAGCCAAAGGTTGCACCCTGCCGTGGCACCAAGCTTCCACTAGTCCTCTTACAATAAAAACTCATTCTATATGTTAAAATTAACAAAAGTGTGACAAACAGGGTACAGTAAAACAAAGCAAAATAAAAGCTGCCTGGTATATTTTAAATGTGTACTGAATAAATTAAAGGTGCAAGTTTTCAGTTAGATCTGATCCTTTAAGTGGTTGATCTTTGATGAAGTCATATTATTTTTGCTGGTTAAAGAGACATCGTTAATTTGCAACTCTGAAAAAAATCTGTTAAACAATTTAGATATATTTTCTAATAAAAGCATTACTTGGTATTCCATGCTGTTATTTTTACATTTTTTTTCTTTTCTTTCATTCCTGACATTGACAACATGGTGGATTCACATCACCATGGTGAAGGTAGTTTTGGTGAACATAAAAATTCAAAAAATGTTTGCAGAAACTACTTTCAATGAACAACCAAGGACTTTTTTTTTTTTGCAGGGGGGTAACAACCTCTGATCTCACCCTCAAACTTAAATATACTGTCTCCAAGGTTGTGCAATAGTGCAGAATGAGGCAGATCTCTACTGTTGATGAATGTTGTTTCTGTAAACTTATTTCAATCATTTCACATTCAACAAAAATGCTTTTTGTGGCCTAACACTTTCCCCGTCATCATTATCAACAAATCTAGTCTCAAGCACAACACAATGAAATGTCAGCTACAAAGTCATCTACTTCAGCCCTGCAACTGGCTCACAAGTAAAGAAAACTCGTATTTAACCCCCCTCAACTCAAAAGAAAAATATGTCTATGATATTTGGGCCCACAACAGGCTTCTCAACAATCCCAACTCCCTTCTTAAAGATCTGACTTGCAATCCAGTTGAGACTACAACCCTTGTCAGATATATATGCATCTGGTTCGATCACTCACTTAACTTTCACCTGCACATCAGAAAACTAAAATCAACTGCCTCCCCTTTTGGGCACAAAACCTTTCTCACTTTCTGTCTGCACCCAGCAGAACAATTATAGGTAAAGGAAAATTACTCACACAGCTAGACTATTTTTTATTTAATGTTACTACTACCTCGAGTAACAATACTGCATCACTTCAGAGACCACCTCCAACAAAGTCTGACATTTCATTACTAATACCCCCCCCGAAGCATCACTGCATCACACTTTCTAAAGCTAAATTCCTCCCCATCTCAGTCAGAGCTGCTGTCTCACTAAGTTCTCTCTTCTACCAACTACTCTAGCAAAACACACACCCTCACCCCTCACCATAAGACTCATTGTCTGTACCTCAAATTATATTCCCAGGAACCATGTCAGGTGTAATTTATGACTTCAGACCTCCGCAGCAAAGCCCCACTGCTCAGACAACAGCTTCTCAGTACTTGCACCTAAACTCTGGCAACCCCCCCACCCTACGTCACAAAAATCACCCCCTGCACTAAATGCCTGCCTCATTTCAAACAATTGTTGTTAAATAAAGCACCTGCAAGTATTCCAGATCAGTACATGTCATTTAAGAACTGATGTATTCTTTAACCGCCTCTTTGTCCTCTCTCTAACTTTACCTTCTCCAAACCTAGGAAAGTTATTATATGTTAAGTATGTAACTATGTAAATAGCTAATGTTTGTCTCTACTTCATGTATTACCAACTAGTAATTTTGTTACAGGATACCATTGTTATATATTCTTTTTTCTACATCTTGTGGATAAGATTCATGTGAATGTTGTAATTTTTTATACACTGTGACCTTTATCTTAACATCTGGTGGCATATTATTGTTTCCTGGTGCAATGGTTTTGTTTTTGTAAAACTGCATGCCAGGCTAAGACTGACTTTGATTGCTTATGATTAGCATTCTACTCTGATTAGTAAACGTAACTAGACAAATAAATAAAATTAATAAGGTATGCCGATAAATTGTAGAGAATCTAAGCTCTGAAATACAGGTGCATAGAGATAAACAGGCCATACTGGTGGACACAAACCAATACTGGCTTCAGCTTCTAAAATAAACTCCCTAGATCATAGGGACAATGATTATATGGTACTATCCACCCCTGGTAGATTTTATGTATGCTTGTATTTCTGTATTTATTTATATTTATTCCATTTGTTAACCAGCTAAGTGGGCTGGTCAAACATGATTCCTTTTAGCTACTATTCAGACCACAGTATGACAAGATAGCTACAACTTAAATGCAAAAGTAAAAATTCTTAGAATATATTAGAAGTATTTACACTTTTGGAGTTGTGTACAGGTACATTTACAATTTGCACATTTGATAACTTGTTATCAGCATAAGTTAGCAAAGTTAAGGAAGGCAGAGATAATGTACAGAGAATATACACAGTAATTTGTATAATATGGCACAGTTGCATAGATGTCAGTATAAGATGGCTCACTGAGGGTAAGACAAAAACAGTACCAATAGTTAAAATAAAGGTATATGTAGACAGAGAATGTTGAAATAGAAGGGCAAAGTGCCTTATGAAGAACAGCAGTTGCATTTGGCAGAAAGATTTAGGTAACCACAGAAGGATTTCAAAAGGGAGATAATAGAAGATGGATTAAACATATTTACCAATACAGAGTTTTATATAACACGACTGAGATTAGAGAAGAATCTTTCTGTTGTGTTAATTGTAGACTGATGGTAGCTCCAATGAGGTGATTCCTTAGGGCATAATGGGTTTAAGTTATTTTAAGTTTAGAAACTAGAGGTGGAAAACATTATAGTAAGAAAGATTAGAGAGAGCACTAGCAAGCAAGGAGGTGTCTCTTACAGTTATCAAAAGGGAGTTTGCAATTATAAATATATGATAGTGGCATGTATGAATATCCGAAAGATTTAAAAAACAAGTTTGTAATTTGTAGAAGTTTTCTTGCCTGGTTGTTCTTTAGGACAATTAGGGGTACACCATCTTCAAGTCTAGGGATGAGAAGGATTGTTTTATTATGTGTAATCTATCATCTTTGGAAAAATGTCTTGTAAACTTATTTATCTATACAATGACACAACAGTTATTACTTAAACGATATGTTGGGAGTGGTACATACTTTCACCAAGTGCACAATGTTGCTAAGTGCTGTATCCGGAAGGGAGCTGTTCACAGTTTGGGAGGCAGTTCAAGTGTGTTGCTGAGCTAGCAAAGTAAAGTGTAAAATCTCTTCTATTGTATTATTATTTTTTTCTTTTGTGAGCATAGCCAGTTAATATTCAGGAATCTCAAGTTAAGCAAGGTGTGACGCCAGTGCACTGGCCCAGTAATCAAGGAGCCTCAATTCTCACCACTAACACAAGTGAGGGTCATCCACATTGGGAAGGATAACAAATACACACCCAGTAAAGTACAATTTCCCTTAAGAGCACACAGACATCACAGTCAGTCTGGGGCTAGTTTCTCCCTTTCTCTCTAGATCCCCAATAAGACTCCCCACTGGCACAGCTATAGGGTACAGATCTCAGCCAAGTAGTCAAGCCAAAACCTCTAGTTCCCACTCTGTCCACCAGTGCTTCGTATCCCTGCCCAAGTAGCTGACACACAAACACTTTGAGATTTGGTTTATATAGAAACACACAGACATTCCTGGCAAGGGCTGGCACGGTTTCTCTAGCTATGCCCCCTCCTGCCAGGCTATAAGGTAGTAATCACTGCCACCAACTACTCTTATAAGCTAATAAAAAGGCCCTTACCAAAGGGTGTCCAATTAATATTGTGCAATATTATTATCCAAATAATAAGTGGATAAACAGCCATGCTTATTGGAGTGGCACTGTACAGTATCACTATATACACGCAATGTACTCTAGAGCTTAAATTATCTCTACACAAAACAGCCACAGTTGAAAGTTTTAAACATATTTAATAATAAATAATAAAAACACGAGAAAAATCTGAGTTCAACATAGTGCTAGTCAAAGGTTCACAGATCATAGGAAAATGCTTAAAATAATACTGTAGAATAGTCTGACATAAATATAGGAAACAGCTAGTCTAAACTTACTATATTATATCTATTTCTTAAGAAAAACACTAAACTCTAAGATCCTACTTACATACAGGCAAGGCAAAGCAAGTCCTGGTGAGTGGTCAGTTCTGAAGACAAATGCCAAAATGATCTTTGATTATCTCTCTCTGAGAAAGTCTTAAAAATAATACATCACTGCTGACTCATTTTAGATTACATCATTCTTCTCTGGTTCCCAGGCTAATAGAAACTCAGAGTTTTAACATTTCTTTGATATTGCACCTGGCCAGGAAACTACAACAATAAAAGACATTCCACCGGATTTATTAATCTTCCGTGCAGGATTAGCTTAGTCCTGCACGGAAGTGACCATGTAGAAGCAGGATGGCAGCGCGCAATGCATATTAATGAGGTGCACTGCCCGAGCTCCTAGGCTTACACGAAGCATGTAAGAGTGCACGGAGCGTGTCTGAGAGCAGAGCTCTCAGAATAAACATGCTCCCGCAATGTAGAACAGCAGAAAGGGGTATGCAATGAGCGAGATTACTCACAGGTGACCACATATCCCCAGCAACAGTCCCCTTGTGTATAACAGCAACAGAATGTACAAATAAAATGAAGAAACACTTTTTATTTTATTAAAAGTCTGATTACAGCTAACTGTAGGTGCGTGGATTTGCCCATCGCTTAGCTATGATTAATGCATCTTAAATGGCTGAAGAGGATGATGAGGAAGATATATGCAAATGAAGCAGCATAGCAATTGTGTAGTGGGCAGAGCATTTGCCTTATGAGCAGGCATTCCTGGTTCGAGTCCCACTGCTGCAGATTCCATTTTCCATGGCAAAGCACGTTATGAGTAATATTTATGTTGCATAACTCACTATATAACATAGTTTTATGAACTGGAGTACTGCAGTAAATGCATATGTGAGATGTCAGTGTCAAAATGAATAAGGCACTAGTAAGCAGGTGTAAGCACAAATAAGGAGTAGTAAGCATATATAAACACTAGTAAGCGGGCTTAAGCCTGTTTGCATGGCGGTAATCAATGCCCACACTGGTTAAGCAATTCTAAAGCTAACACTGTGTAAGCAGATGTGATGGCAGGTTAGCAGTGCTTACCGTCACACAAACCCCCTTACATCTGCTCAAAAGAGCCTTAATCACTCTGTATCCAATGGCCCTTGTTCTGCCTATCAACAAAGTAAACAGCCATGCAGGTCTCGAACCCAGGACCCTATACACCATAGTCCCAGTTGTTATCCACCAAGCCATCACAGAAGCACAGAAGGATGAGGTAGTAGCAAACAAGTCCTCACCATAGTATAACCAAACTGAACCTGTGAAAGGAATCAATATACAATCATATGTACCATAACCCACTACATAACATAAATATGTGAACTGGAGTACAGCGGTAAGCCCAGAAGTGAGGTGTAATTACAATAGAGCATTGAAGCCCCCAATAAAACACAAGGACCCCACAGAGTGTACATACACATTAATCATGGATACCAGGCATACATATAAGGTGTAATGAATAATAACACAATGCCAAAAAGGCATCATAATGAAAGTCTAATGTAAGCAATGCTAAGCATTGCACAGGCCAACTTAGGAGGTGTAAGCAATGTGTAGACCACCTAACTCATTGTGCCCAGTGGTATACCTCTTTAAACAATGCCAGCCTTAGGTAAGCAGGTTTGCCCATAGCTTAGCCTTTTCAAAACCGGCCAATCATGGAAAAGTGCAGGAAATTGGCCCTACTTAAACCCAAGAGGTGGGAATACATCTCATAACTGGTTGTAGCTTCCCCTTGCAGGCACTATGGCAGTTAGGGGAGAAGGAGTGCACTTCCAGGTGCAACGCTGGTGCATCCAGGAGTCCAAGGTCATGGCAGGACTCCTAGTTAAAGAACATGCTCAGAGACTGCTGCAGGGCCAGTATCAGGGCTCCCAATATAAGGCGGAGGCCTAGGACCATCTTGCCCATGACCTCACCAGTGCCACTGGCATAGCCCGAACTGGTGAGCAGGTCAGGCACCACTATGCCGACCTGAAGCGGTAGAAGGGGGAACCTCTTGGAGGAGTGGCTCCAAGAGGCTAGAGCATCAGGGGATGTCCCAGTCATGTGTAAGTATCACCCCAGTATGTGTGTAATAATTACCAGCTCAGGTAGATCATGGCTAGGTATGGCTAAATATTCCTCTTATGTCCCCCACACCTGCAATTTAGTGGACTGAGCCAAGAGGGCCACATCAGTTGCCTGGCGAGAGTGAGACATGAGTCAGGTCAGTAATACTCAAGCTTTTACTGTCATCGGAAATAAAAATAAAAGAAGTAGTAAATTAATTGCTTGTATAAAACCTGTATTGTTCAAGGCAAGTACTGCATACATTAGAGAATATGGCGGGAAGAGTCTCATATTGATTGTAAGTTAATAAAAGTATAATAGCCTGACAAAACAGGTCTAACTGCTGGACTGCATGTGTATATCCTGGTATCATACGGTAATGTAGATATGCAATCATGTAATAGTACTGTAGTATTAAGCGCTGTTACCCATACCGTGCACCATAAATTCAATGTGTAGGAATGCCTGTATATGACAGGTGTAATCCCCAGAGGCCATTTATTACAACTGAGAGACACATAGACAGTAAACAGGGAAAATGCAAACAACAAAAACCGAATAGCACATGCAATTGAGATGTGAGCTGTTGTTTTTTTAGCACACACAGCCATGGTTCGAATCCTGCCAATGGTAGTAGTCTGCATACAGAATCATACCCCACAACTGTACCAATATGTCTAGAATGTCTATTAAAGTAGACCATATCTGTTGCCTATCAACCTGTCCCCCTGGGAAATCTGTGGGATGATCCCAGACATATAGGCAGCAAACAGGAAATATAACTGATTGACACACAGCTATGAGAACAAAGCTGGCACAATAGCAACACCCCAATACCTTATGTGACTAAGACACCATGTATGTCCCATTTACACCCCAACTTGTCAAGCTGTGGTCAGAGTGTGTACAGTAACAGAGTGAGATGTATGTGCATAATAGTAATGTGGAATCTGGTACTGTGTGTGGGAACATTCAGGTAGTGCTAATAAAAAATCCTCCCACAGATCTATCAGATACCAACACTGTGCCGAGAAATACAAGAATGATATGCAGTCATTCTGAATAATGAGGTATTACACATCACGGTCGCCCACACTGTCCTACAACATATAACTGTCTAGGAAATCTGTACATGAGTGTTGTAATACCAGGTCAGAATGCAAAAGCAGAGGGGATTAATAAGACAGAAAGCAGACAGGAGATGTACAGCAATATCTATATAGTAGACACAACTGTGATGGACAGTGTTTACGTTGTAGCAGACACAGCCATAGTCTGACTCCTGGGAGTGGAATTAGGCTGCATACAGATTCATACCTCACAACTGTACAGATGAGGCCAGAATGTCCAGTATATGTGACCATATCTGCTGCCTGTCCCCCTGTCCCCCTGGTAAGTCTGTGGAATGATCCCAGATGTTTATCCAGCAAACAGGGAATACAAGTGATTGTCAAACATCATGAGAACACACCTGTCACTGTAGCAACCCCCCAAAACTGTTCTGAGAGTAATATTTCAAGTATGTCCTATCTACACTCCCATGTTGTCAAGCTGTGACCAGAGTGTGCACAGTAACAGACTGAGTACATAATACTAATGTGTAATCTGGAAATTTGTGCTGCAACAGCCCGGTAGTGCTAACAAACATTGTACGTTGGATAAGAACACTGTACTGAGAAATACAGACCATTGTAACCTGTACTGGTACTGTTCACTCTGGTATTGTAGGGAATTGTGAGTGTTGGAGTTTCTCTGAATAACAAAGTATCACTCGTCACTGTCACCCACACTGTGCTACAACATATAAATGTGTAGGAAAGCATGTATATGTGTGTGGCAGGTCACTAAAGGTGGAAGAGGGTAGTATTCTAGATATGTGCTGGCACACCAGCATGTGGTCAACACACGGCCAGAGTCTGTGCAGAAAGAGTTGGATAGCTATGTGCAAAACAGAAACCCAGAATCTGGGTGTATGTGTAGAAACAGTTAGTTAGTGTTAACAAACATTCCCTCCACAGGTATACCAGGTAAGAGGTGTATACTGCAGGTAAAACCGATTCATGTGTAATGATAATGACAGCCATATCACTGACCAAACTAAGGCTATAGGGTAGTGTAGTATGACTTGTAAGGTACAGATAACAGCACTGACTAGGAAAGTAATGTGGACTACAGGAATATACTAGTTGTTAATTGACATCTTTCTCTCCCCCCAACATATCTCCAACAATAATCAACATACCCACCCCAACTGGTATGTAATAACTCTCGATAATGTCCGATTGTTTGATAAATATTTAAATGGTTCCCATACATGTGCTGTATTGAATTATCCCAACATTGGTGACATGGTGCCATCAACATACCTGCATGCTGTTTGTATTACCACTGTGGTCCCATATATGCATGTGTTCTGTTTGCTATGCAACTGTTCCATATCTGGTGTCTGGGTTAATGGGAATATATATGCATGCTGTTATACCTAACCCTGGAATGTGTTGACTATTACTAACCCATATATGATGATGACATCTAAACACTGTAGCACGCTTGGGAGGGCCGGTCCCAGTAGACCCACCTGTCCCACTTCAGCTGGCTGTGGCACCAGGCACCAGCATGTCTGGGGTCCAACCCCGGACCTCCCTGTCCATTGGCCCTGCACCACCTTTGCGTGGACCTGCCTCAAGGAATGGGGCTTGCCACCCCTGGGAGTAGGCATGGACAGGCACCTGTCACCGTCGCCAGGTCAGGCCGTGGTGCGTAGAGAGATCAACCAGCAGGTTGGTGATCTCCTATGCCAGCTCAAGGGCCACATGTCATGATTACAGAGTCACGTGGCTCTGCGACTCCGCCCCCAGCTGTGAAGGTGCAGTGGTGACTGCCCATGGTTGGGGACCTCAGTCCCACTGTTACCACTAGGGGGCTTGTGGGCTTCCGATATCCCAACACCCCTCCCCATCAAGGTGTTTACCCCCACATGTGTCATATACCACCCCTGTATGCTTCTTGTTTGTCTTGTCTGTTAACCTACCCAACCCACCTCCCCAAATATACTTACTACTCCTCCCCAACATCTCACTCTCAAATGAAAAAAAGAAAAAAAAGGTAATCTGTTCCCACAAAAAAAAATCTCGCCACATATATAGCTGTCCATTTCACACACATGTCCACTGGACACACGTAATCCGGTCTAATTGGAATCACAACTTATTATTGTTGTCCTCACCCCTCTCCCAGGGGTTTGAGTGTCCAAATCTACCTCAAAATTCAGTGTATATGCACAGCTGTTGCTGTAGAAGAAATGAGCAGCTATGGATCTTCCCTACACCCTTCCTGCACATCCCTGGCTATTTTCCCTGCAGTTGTTCCCTCTTTGTGCCCATTTTTTCACCACTTTCCTAATAATCCCTTTTTCTTTTCTTTTAAAGAATTTAGCGTGGGGGTAAGTGTGAG
Organism: Protopterus annectens; assembly: GCF_019279795.1. Classification (NCBI taxonomy): domain Eukaryota; kingdom Metazoa; phylum Chordata; order Ceratodontiformes; family Protopteridae; genus Protopterus; species Protopterus annectens. The sequence continues at coordinate 497,370,986 of NC_056740.1, read as the reverse complement.
TAAGCACTTTTAAGCAGCAGTAAGCAGGTTTAACCTTGTTTGGGCGGGGGTAAGCAATGCCTACTCAGGTTAAGCAATACAGAAGCTAACAGAGTATAAGAAACTGTAACCGGAAGTTAGCAGTGCTTACCTCCACGCAAACCCATGCAAACCCGCTTACAACTGCTTGAAAGTGCCTTAATCACTCTGTATCCAACAGCCCATGTTCTGCCCAGCAACAAAATAAACAGCCTCTGCAAGGCTCGAGCCCAGGACCCTGCACACCATAGACAAGGTGATTTACCACTAAGCTATGCCAGATATACATAACCCTAATGTTTTCAATAACATATCATCCAGCCCAGTCATTAAACAGTACAGAGAATCTATTCCAACATTTAGATATATGTGTGTGTGTGCACATATATTAATATCTAAACAGATACAACATATCTATATATGTATATATATATATATATATATGTGTGTGTGTGTGTGTGTGTGTGTGTGTGTGTATAAATTTATATGAACATATATACATGCAAATACCTACAGCCATAGATATGTATGTCTACAACTATACATCTAGATATATACAGCAGGTTATATATATGTCAGCAGATATATATATATATATATATATATATATATATATATATGGAAAACAAATGTTTACTACTGCAATAATAATGCCCAGCTCGAGAGAATAATAATAAACACAGAAAATTAGCTGGTATTAGTAAATGTAGGGCAATAGTTCTCAGTCAAATAATGGCAGACAAGACTGAAGAATATGCCAATAACACTGTCTCTTAAAATGAGTAGTCGATAACTGTAGGATATATAAAAGTCCCAGTACCTTATACAGAGCCAAAACGGCCCTTGAATCCGAGCAGTATTCACTTCTTCGGATCCAGTTTTCCTTCGTGGTTCTTTGATAACCTAGGATTGATAGCGTTTATGTACAAAAGGCGCCAAAGCCACATCCAACAATAAAGATATAGTCAAACTGGCAAAAGAAGGCAGGCAGAAGCCAACAGTTAGAATGTTGCCAGAGGGTACTTCAAACTGGCAACAAAAATGCGGACAAAATATCTATTCAGCTTCACTGAAGGTCATCCGCCTCGCAACTAAGCAGACTCCCTCTGATGCGTCTTCCGTACGGTATCGGGCATTCACCCCTCTCAGTAAACTAGAACCATGTTACGATAACTAAACAATTCCTGGGTAAAACAGTTGCTATTCATCCGAGTATTCTTCACAGTTCCATTTAGAGAATAATTCCAAAAGTAAACTTGAATAAATTCCAAGAAGGCAATGAAAAAGTAAAAAACATTTATTGCGATATCACAAAAAAGCAGGCAAGCGCTTTCACTTAGGTAGCTTCCTCGGGCCGTTACAATTGCTTAACTAATTGGCCCTTATATAACTTTATATTTTAAAATAAGATACCATGTCATTTCCTCTGATGTCATCCTAATTAATATGCAATGAATGCTATCTATTCATTTTACAATATATGTCATTGTATCGCATTAAATACAAATCAAATCAGATCTAAACTAATTCCTCCTCGCTAATATATTTAAGACTTAACTTTTAATCATATCATAATATAATCATTAAAAAGTTTTAAAAAATCCATATTATATCCAATATATACATATGATATATACGTGTGTTTCCTTTCATGCATAACGCTTTCTGTGGAGTCACCTGGTTATCGTTTCTTATAACTGTATCATTTTTAATTTAAAGGTGTCTCTGTCTACATCCATTTGTAATTATCTCAGGTTTGAAACATAAAAGCATGCAGCAAAGTCATATAGCTGAAATGTAAACCTAAATAGGCATGCCTTAGTCCGTGTTACGATTTGGACTTTATAAGTATGAATCTAATCAAGAATATTTTTATGTTTATTTTACATTTTATACATCTTATAGTAAAAAGGTACATTTTTAAAAAAAGGGAGATCTAATACACCTCAGTTTTTTATGTGCTATAGGATTTTGGGATTTGTAACCTGCACTTTAAGAAGTGGTATATACCTTTAACATTGGTATGATGACAGTGAGTTTTAATTAATGGCAGCTGTATGTAATTTGTTTTGCTCTGTTTTGGCGCCTTTTTTTGCTTTTAAATTCTGTTGAATGAATTTTTTTACTTTGTCTGAAGAAGTCTTCCTAAGAAGGAAGACAAAAAGCGCTTTACAACATTTTAATAAACCTTTGGAGTTTTTTTACCTAGTGGTTCGGTACCTGTTTTTGTCTACTATTACAGTTGTACATGCCATGTCATATAGCTGTTTAGACACGGAAATCCATATCAACTGAGTAATGTAACTGTGAAACAGGTATACTAATACAGTAGTCTGGAAATGTTAACAAATGTTGCTGTCCAGGCCAAAGCAATCAAGTAGTACAATAGTAAAGATAGACTGGGCCACAGGATACCAAACAATCAACGGTAAGTAATGCAGGTATATAGTTCAGCAGCCTCTATCTACACTCTGTAGACAATCCCTAGGGAGTAAAGACTTCAGTTGACACACTGGGATGTAACTGTTACATAACAAGGCACAACTGACACCATCACAGGCACACTGACAAACAGTACTGTCTCTATGGCATAGCAGGCTGTACAGGCATGCCACGGCTCAAAGTAACATACACCTGTGTGTAAGTACATCACCACAACCAACGTGAACATAGCCACAGCTACATTTGGCATGCTAGCGTATTATTACAGTATATGGACTATCTGTTCAACACCAACCTCATATGTGCCACCCACACACTAACCCTACATATACTGGGCCACTACACAGTGTGGTCTGCTGCCTGTTTGTGCTATGGGACATGTGCGTGTATGGCCCTACAGACATGTAAGCCAATAGGGTAACAGACAGTGGAGCAGCATGTAACATCAGATAGAACAGGACCAAGAACAATGACATCTACCACAGTCTGCACACAGTGACAATCACCATAACTACACAGACCTCAGTACTGTACACACAACCACAGAATTTCCAGGTTAAGTCATCAAATATAACCCCTACCATACATTACATGTGTAGCAGTCTGATAACTCACTGGCTTGTTACCAGATATGATGTCACTAATTATGGTGTACAGTATGCACCCCTTACTGCATGGCATATGTACAAAGGTTGTCAGGGTTGTGGCTGGAGGCACATACACAGGGCCAATGTGACATGTTCCTGTGATAACCTCATACACAGGGTGTGTTGCACCATATGTCCTATGAGGGATATGAAGTCATTAACTCTCATGGCTGTCACCATCTACAGACTGCAATCCTCACACTACCTTCTGCAGTTCACAGGTAGGTGCTCCGTGGGTAACACCTGAAACAAAAAGCACCATGCACTGGCCAGTCTGCAGATGGCCCTACAGATGGGTGTTCCCTCATTAACATAGCACTGACATGGCAGGTATGTAAACATGTAGGACAGCCATATCCACACACACCCTGTTAAACCAACAGTACTCCAAATGCAGTATAGCAGCACTTACAGTCTGTAGTCAAGTCAGGCAGATCGCCTTTCTGTGTGTTGGCCTGCTTCCACAGTGTATGTTGTTAGAGGTACACCGCAATCCATCTGAGATGCTGTTTGCCAAACAACAGATCGAGTTCCTGCTCACAGTGACTGAAAGGCCCAACAGCAACGTGATGTTCCTATATATTGGTGTGTGTTTCCATGCAATTGACTATGGAAGTGTTACCACAGCTGTTCCACATGCAATCAGCTAGAGGAGGGCTGCAATTTATGCAGAGACGATCAGCTGATCCTGAGCATCACTTCAAATACATATGCTGCTGCCTATGCAAAGCAGGTGTAGGTCTCCACATCCACCAGAGAGGGAGTAAGAGGGGCAGACAGAGGCACAGAAAGGCCAGGGAGGGGTGGGAGAGTAAAACTTATGCATGTCTGTGTCACACACCTACCAGTACAGGGTATCAAACCCTCAAAGTCTATGCAGTGCTACCACATGTCCATGCAGTTATTGGATGTGCCACATAGGTTACATGATGGAGAGCCCCTGAACGTATATGTGATGGTGAGTGACACCTGCAACAGGGTTATGGTAGCTTTGTGATAGGTGTAGTACCCGTGCCTGCCCGCATGAACTGGTGTCAGCGTCAACACAGCCACAGTCCCACAGGGTTGCACACACATTGCCACAATTAGCAGGACCAAGAATACAACTCATCACTAGTGAGATTGCCACAACACATTACTGTGCAGGTATCAAATGCACCACAGGGTTCATATGGAGGTTATATGGGCAAAGGGTATAGGGAGGTGTCTGACATTGGACAGCATGCTTCAGTATGCCAATGGGGGTTGTAATGAGTGTGAATGTGATCATACACATCATACAACACACACACACACACACACACACACACACACACACACACACACACACACACACACACGTGTGCGCGCGCACACACAAACACACACAGTGCCAGTACTGACATGCATGGGTGAATTGATTCATGGGTGTGTAGTGGTCAACTGTGCCAGATGGCTATACATGGCTAGGTGATGGCATTACCTTGGCAGCACCCCACATGACAATGATCTGCATTGTGGCTCAGGGGTGTAGTTTATGGAGGTGGCCACACAGGTGGGTATTGTAATTACCATCCAGTCACCTGCGTGTGGCCAGTGCTGTGCATTGCTTGCCATGTATGTGTACCTTTGGCCATGACATGGACTGTGTCTGTGATGTGCACATCTCCCACATGCATGTACAGTGACACGTGGAACTTTACCTGGGGTGTCTGGCCCATGTTGTGGACATAGATTATCATCAGATGTACCAGTCCTGGCCTCATGTGGTGGGAACTGGTAATGGACAGCAGGTTTACCCTGCACCTACATTGATAGCATGCTAACGACATTCCCTGTTGTCAGTGGCATCTGTCCATCCAGGGCATGTTTCCAGGCATGGTATGTCCTTTGTGATTCACATGTGATGGCACCACAGGTGTTGCAGGTGTCCAGTGGGGAACATGGGGAAGGCACACTTTCTGCATGTACATGCCTATTGGACAGATGGATAGGGTGCCATGCCCTCTGTAGCCCACTGCAATCACTCCATAGTTGCTATCAGTGGGCAATATACAGTGTACTACCAACACAGTGGCTGTTGCCTAGGCAAGTGTGTGTGTGTATGAGACATGGGTTGGGATTGTTCTCAGGGTTATACTAGCGTTGCTAACTTTGTTTGCCTGGCCTTGATGTCACATGTATGGGTATGGATTTACACCCCAGCCTCTCGGCTATTTCACATCTGTTATCCCTGTACGGTGGACATTGTGATATATACTAGGGCCACCATACAAGAAATTTGCAAAACCCACTCCACATTGGGCCCAGATGTTACACACTCACAACCACCTCCACACAGGATACATGTTACAAACAGACACACACATGCACACCTGTCACATCTGGGATTAGAACTCCTACCTAACTAGTTTATTACACTATAGCACTACGCAGTTATAGGACGCGCCACTGAGATTACTGGAGTACTCCTTCCCCAAAGGTGTATTTCACAATGGATGACATCAGCACGATTGCCAAAGCAGGGCATTAGAATTGTAGTGAGTGTGTATTTCACAGTGGATGACTTCAGCATGCTTGTCATAGTAGGGCTATGGGCAGTGTGTGTGCATGGGTCATAACCCATTCATCTAGGGGTTGACACGCCACATGCGGCACAAATAGGATCATATTTCACAGGTACATGTATACAGCTGCTAGATGACTACTTTCTTGTACAGTCATGTTGCACAGCTAGCACATGCACCACATAGTCTGTAATGTTAACAGATACCGGTGGCTAGTATCTGCAGTGAGTAACATCTAACCCTCATGTGGTTGTGGCCTTTTGGCTGTGTGCTAGGTGGGACAGGCCTGGATGGCTCCTTGTCACAGTCACCCTCTTCCACACATCTATGTACATCTACCTTTGGCTTATTATAGTGTGTTGTCCTTACATATATGCCTGTATTCCTATCCACTGTGTGTGCAAAGCATGAGTGGTGCATACTGAGGAGTGTCTGCACTAACATCTGCGGCTGCTAGATATGTCTGGTCCACTGGTGTTTGCAGACATGGCCTTCATGTGTTTGTGTGTGAGCATGCCCAGTATGACCTTTCAGTATGTTGTTGACTGACATTGCCTTCATTTCTCTGTGTGCGAGCATGCCCAGTATGCCCGTCTGTATTGACTGTGTGGATCGAGTCCAGGTAGTTTGTATTGCAGTGCTGACCTTTGTGTTGTACACCTACAGGTAGCATGCTGTCTCTGCAGGGTATCCGTCAATCATTTGGCATTGACTGTTACTACATTTCTGGATAGGATGGGGCGGGCACACCTGACTATTTCTACATTTCTACACATGATTGGGGGGCCACCAGACTGTTATTACATTACTAGCATGGATGGGGGGGCAACCCTGACTATTTCTACATTTCTACACAGGGTTGGGGGGGCACCTGACTGTTATTACATTACTAGTAAGGATGGGGGGACAACCCTGACTATTTCTACATTTCTACACAGGATTGGGAGGCACACCTGACTGCTACTACATTTCTACGTAGGATGTGGGGGACACCTGACTATTTCTACATTTCTACACAGGACTGGGGGGCACACCTGACTGTTACTACATTTCTACGTAGGATGGGGGGGGCACACCTGACTATTTCTACATTTCTACACAGGATTGGGGGGGGCACACCTGACTGTTATTACATTACTACGTAGGATGGGGGGCACACCTGACCCTTGTACACATTTGCTAGGACTGTACTGGTATGTCAGGTACTCCATTACAGTCTGTGGTCTTACCTATCATGCTGACTAGAGGCATACCAGTGTACTACAGATCTTATCTTTTATTTACCTACATATTAGTTTCTGACTTCCTACAGTTCGGAACTGACATCCTACTGCCTGACCTGCTGTGGTCTGTCTGTGTAGGCCTGGGGGGGTGGTTACCCACAGGCCTCATTCAGAGGCCATAGCACAGTCTTTGTTTGTGTTTGTCTACACCTGTCCTGCTGGCTGTGACTGTTGTTGTGTATGTGAACCCCCTGACTGGCATGTGTGAGTCACTTACCTTGTGGGTGTCCCAGTATTGTGGGTGGTGCTGCAGGGCTGCCTATGTTGGATGCACATAGTACACTCCCTACACATAGTTGAGCACAGGTAGTGTAATGTTTGGCATCCCTTTTACTGTATGTGAGAATCAGAGAGAGGTGTTATTCCCTTAGTCCCTCCTGTGTCAGTGCATGTGCTATGCATTGCCTCTTTGCCAAGGCCAGGGCATACTGGGCATGCCTCCTTCTGCCTACTGGGGCAGGCTCAGGTTGTTCCTCCTCCAAGTCACTCTGTGCATGTGCAGGCCTTGGCAATGGTGGGGGGGGGGGCTGTGTGGCCCTGCCCTGTGCTGTTCCTGCTGCAGCTGTTTCCGCAGGATCATATTGTGTAGCATGGCACATACAAGGACAATTTGGGCACATGTAGCTGGTGAGTACTGCAAGGCTCCACCAGACGTGTCCAGGCACTGGAACTGTGACTTGAGCATCCCAAACACATGCTCTACTATAATTCTGGTGTGTGCATGTGCCTCATTATGGAGTTCTTGTTCAGGTGTGTGTGCATTTCTGATGGGTGTCATCAACCACGGCTCCAGTGCGTATCCAGCATACCTTGCTAGGTGATGGTCAGGGATGTCTCCATTGGCAAATCTCTGTTACAGCTGCATCAGATGCCAGATGTGGGAATCATGATAGCTTCCAGGGTTGGGAGGGTGGCCTAATGGTTAAGGTGTTTGCCTTACAAACACAAGGTGCAGGGTTGGAGTCTCACAAGGGATAATTGGCTAGGCTTAAAATGTCTCGCAAGGGCAGTTAGCCTAGTACTAATCTATGAACTATGAACTATGAACAGGGCAGCCAGCACACACATTCATTATTATGCCCTGGGCATCGCACAAGACCTGGCAGTTGATGAAGGGGAAGCCCTTGCGGTTGCTGTAGATCCTTCCCCGTTTACCGGGTATTGCTTTGATGCATATATGAGTGCAGTCTATAGCACCCACTACCTCAGGGTATTCTGCTAATTGGTGGAACAATTGCACATTGCTGGCCAATGCCTCATTGGTTTTGGGGAAATATACGTGCTCACCGACATGTGCTGACATGGCATCCAGGAACTGGTGGAGTACCCTGAATGCGGATGCCTGTGAAATCCCCATCATATCCCCAGTTGTCCTTTGGAAGGTACCTGTAGTTAGTATTCTTAGGTCTACACATACCTTGGTATCCACTGGGATGGGTTCCCCTCTGTTAGTTCTGTGTGTCAGGCATGGCTGGCACAGCTCAACAATTTGCTGTAGGAGGTCCCTGTCCAACCTATAGTGCTCCACTATCTCCAGCTCATGTGGCCCCTGGTAGGTTACCCTGGGTCTGTGCACTCTTCTCCGTCTCCTCACTGTGGGTTGGTCAACAGCATTCACATCCTTACCACCCTCAGCCTCTTCCACAAGTTGTTGTATGATAGCTATTGCAACCCCTATCATTTTCCTATTGTGAGTGTTAAAAGTTCCCCCCTTGTTTACACCAGTGGTGTAGTGTTTGGGAAAACCCAGATGGGAAGGTGTTTGCATAGTTTATAGTAGTGTTCTGGGCTGGGCTGGTCTGCTGCCTGTGTAATTGGCTGATTCTGATACATTTCACCTGCCAGCTATGCTAGTTCTCCTTGATTAGCTTCCTACTGCTGTTTTCCCTTCCCACTGCCTTCCTGTTTAAGCCCGGGGGCGTGCCGCACAAACAGAGTGCTCAAATGTGCACAGTGCTGCTATTTCTTGGTTTAACCTCTTTTTTCTTCCTTTAAACCCAGTGCGCACACCCGCTTAGGCAATGTAAAGAGTGCTAGGCAGGTTCAGACACACACCCTAGCTTAGCTGTGCTAAGCTAGGAGCAAACCCGAGCCATAGAACTCCAATCCACTTACAGAATGCCCAAAACCCCCCCATGATGTCACCTAACTCCTATGCTTGCACCAAGCTATTCCTACTCTTACACTGTTGGGACCTGACTAGCATGCTGGGAAAAACTGGGATTCACTATCATTCCCCTTATTTGCATAGGATTGCCTGCTAATACATAGTTACACGTCACACACTGAGCCTCCCCCCCCTTAGCAACCACTACTCACTGGCCATGTTGTCTTCTGCCTGCAATTGACTTGCATGGCAGAATACTGATTTTAGTTAGAATGCTTCATTTAGGTTTAATTTATTTTCCCCCGATTCTGTTTGCTTGCCGCCGCCCTACGCTTAAACAGACGAGAACGGCTAAAAAAAATAAAAGTTGATTTTTGTATTTTTGTTTCACTGTTTGCAATGCCAATGGCCTTATACTTGGCCATTGACATGCTTACTACATGATATGCAGCTTTTATTTGGAGCTGCCACAGCTCCATTTTGGATTTTGCAGAAACGTACTCGGTTACTAACTTAGTACATTTCTACAGATTGCACTAGTCCTGCAAGGCCAGTTGCAAGCTTTCTGGATTGCAAAATCACCTAATTTGCATAGATTTCTCCTGCAAATGGAGTGATTTGCATATAGAGGCTTAGTCTGTGCAGGATTAGTGCAGGGGCGCTTCTGCATGCCCCTGCAGGCTATTCCTGGATCACATTGCAGGCATATTGCCTGCTAGAGCTTCTGCACCAATCTTGCACGACGTGCACGGTATAGAGAATCCGGGGGATTACATATGTAAAATCTAGCAATTAACTATGGTCTCAAGACAATAGAAAGAATTCCTAAGTCCAGACATTATGTCTCCGAGCCTTGAGATCAAACAGTCATACAATGCTTGACCTATCATCTTTCTCCCAGCAGATTGCACTGTGGTTACATTTTTGAAGTTCAACATTTAACACACTTTTCTTACGTTTTAAGAGGACAAGCTTGTGGGTTATATTCATACTTACAATGACATAGAATTATCTACAAACTTCTATCTAGCTAGGCTGGCAGCCTTCATGTATCTTCACATATCTGTCCCCCCCCCCCAGAGAACTCAAGCTAGTTTTTCAAGTGACCCTTGAGAAATCTTGCTTGAGAGGGTTAGGTCTATCTGAGTACACCTTACCCCATTCCCTGTCTTGAGAGCCCATCTGCATTGGAGTTGCTAACCCCACTATGGTGCTGCACTGACATATCATATGCTTGCGACCCTAGGCTCCATGTTAGCAACTGGGCATTTTTCCGGCTGGCTCAGTGTAACCATGTTAGGGGATTGTGATCTATAACTACAGTGAATTTTCTTCCATGCAGATAAGGCTGAAGTTTCTTCAGTGCCCACATTATGGCTAGACATTCCTTTTCTACAACTGCATAGCACTCCTCCCTGGGTTGGAGCCTACAACTGAGATAAACCACTGGGTTCTCTTCTCTCTCTGAAGAAATCTGGCTAAGTGCAGTCCCCACCCCATGGTTCATAGCATCCATCTGCACAACAAATTCTTTGCTGTAATCTAGACTGGCTAACACAGGGGGTCCTCCCAAATCTTCATTAAGCTTCTGGAATGCCTGCTGACATGCTGGGGTCCACACTACCTTATCTGGTCTGTTTTTCCTTGTTAGGTAATGAGGGGAGCAGCTGTGGTACTATAACTGGGGACAAACTTTCTGTAGTACCCTGCTGTCCCTATGAATGCCCTCACCTGCTTTTTGTTAGGTGCAGGCCATGCCTGAATGGCTTCCACTTTGGCAGGTTCTGGCCTGATCTTACCACTCCCCACTCAATGTCCCAGGTAGGAGACCTCTGCCACACCCACCTGACATTTGCTGGGCTTAATGGTCAACCCTGCCCTCTGTAGTCTGCCCAGCACCTCCCTAACATGCTGGAGGTGCTCTTGCCAGGAATGTCTGTAGATGGCAATATCATCTAGGTAAGCAAGGGCAAACCCTCCTGCTCCTGCTAGGATATGACATACCAGCTTCTGGAAAGGCACTGGGGCATTTTTCATCCCAAAGAGCATCTTTGTGAACTCATACAAGCCAAAAGGAGTCACAAAGGCTGACCTCTCTGTAGCACTGGGAGTCAAGGGCACCTTCCAGTAACACTTGGTAAGATCAGTGATGGTAAGATACTTAGCCCCACCCAGCTTCTTTAGGATTCATCTGTCCTAGGCATGGGGTAAGCATCTGACTCTGTGTGACTATTTAATTTCCTGTAGTCCACAAAGAACCTGGTGCTGCTATCCTTCTTTGACACCAGCACCACTGGGGAGGCCCAGGTTCTGTTGGGCTCTTGAATTACTCCTTGTTCCAACATCTCTTGTATCTCCTCCCTCAGAGTCTGTCCTAATAGGCCTTTGGAGTCCTGTATCTACCTGGTGCTGTACCAGGTGGGTGCACCCTGGTTTTCCAGTGAACATGTCCCCAAACTCCTGTAACACTGCTCGGATTTTTCAATCCTAGGTAGGAGATAGCTGATGGGACATTGCTACCCCTTCCGCTGAGGTGTCAGCCCAGCCTCACTGAGGAGACCAGTCACCATATCCCTCAGACTCCTCCTGCAATCCACTGCAAATACTCAGCACAAGGGCCTCCCTATCATGGTAAGGTTTCATCATGTTAACATGGTACCGTTTGTGCTCCTGTCTCCTGCCTAGCAGTTCTACGATGTAGTTCACATCACATACCTTTCTTATCACCTTGTAGGGTCCCTCCCAGGCTGCTTGCAGCTTATCATGTCTGACAGGAATAAGAACCATTACCTGCTCCCCTACAGCATGCTCTCTTGCTCGAGCATTCCTGTCATACCAGACCTGTTTCTGCTGTTGGGCTTCTGTCAGGTTTTCCTTGGCCAAGCCCATGAGTTCCCTGAGCCTTGTCCTGAGGTTTAGGACATATGCCACAACAGACTCCTTGTGAGATTCACACTCACCTTCCCACTAATCTTGATTTAAATCTAGAGGTCCCCTTACCCTATGCCCATACAGCAATTCAAAGGGTGAAAAACCTGTGGATTCCTGGGAAACCTCTCTGTAAGCAAACAACAGATGGGGCAAATATTTGTACCACTCCCTCTTAAACTGGTCTGCAAATGCCCGTAGCATGGACTTGATGGTAGAGTTTAACCTCTCAACAAGACCATTAGTCTGGGGATGGTAGGGGGTGGTCTTTAGGTGCTTTACCCCACAGTACAACTGTCCACACTCAAGCCAGCAAGTCTGACTTGAAATTGGCACCCCTGTCAGTCAGTATTTCATTTTGGGAAACCTACCCTGCTAAAAACCTCTAACAAAGCATTTGCAACCTTTTCCGCCTCAATGAAGGACAAAGCCACTGCCTCAGGGTATCTTGTAGCATAATCTACTACCACTAGGATATAATTTTTCCCTGTGGAACTTGGGGTACTCAGAGCCCCTACAATATCCATAGCTACCCTCTGAAATGGCTCCTCAATCACAGGCAAAGGTATCAAAGGAGCTTTCACCTTGTCTCCTGTCTTGCCTACCTTTTGGCACTGGTCACAGGTCCTGCAGTACCCTGTTACATCTCTGGAAATCCCAGGCCAATAGAAGTTCTGCATAATATATTTTTTTGCATACTTTATGCCCATAGGACCTGCGAAGGGAATATCATGGGCTATGGCTAGGAGTGCCAGATGGTAGGTTCTGGGGAGTACCAACTACTGCATCCTCTCACCTTCTAGCCCTCCCTCAGGGGTCCATTCTCTATGCAGTGACCCTTTGTCCCATTATACAGATTCCCCTTCCCTTGAGAATCAGGTGTCTCACTAGCTACCCACTTCAGGTCTTGTAATGTAGGGTCTGAGAGCTGAGCCTGTCTCAACTCTCTCTTTGTAACCCTTCCCAGTTCCCCTTCCACAGGAAGTCTGGCATCCTCTGACAGTGGTGCCTCACTGTCAGCCTGGGTATTACTACTCACCTCTACCTTTGCAGTCACTCAGTCCAAGGGAACATCACTACCCACAAGCAGCTGTGGCTCACCTTCAGTCTCACTGCTACAGAGTAGCTCCCTCCCTGAAGTAACCACCTCACTAGTCCTGGCTGCAAGTATGCGGTCTGTCTGGGTCTCCCCCAGTCTACCAGACCCACATGCTTGTCTTGAAGCCTGACTGCATGTAACTGCATATACACATGGTAATGCCTCATTAAAATCTTTCCCTATCAGGACATCTGCAGGATGGTAGTTTGGTAACCCTGGTGTCTCAAGACAACCTATTATTGGCATTTTTTCTTTCCTACTTACTGACTTCCTCAACTTTTGTTCCCCACCTTGCATCCATGGACATCTATATGCCACATGCCCCCACTGGTTACATTCAAAACATTTGACCTTAGGTCCTGGACATGTACCTGGACTAGTGGCTTCCCCTGCTACTGGCAGATTCTGTTGGGGCAGTCTGGGCTGCCCACCATTGGTTCCTTTAGTCCCATGAACAGTACTGGAGGTCCCTTTCCTGTGCAGGGATACCCTGCTTGCTAGGTATAGGCCTACATTCTTTGCTAGCTCATCTGAAGTAGCACATTGTCTATCATCTAACCAGATCCTCATGTCCTCAGGCAAAGTGCTAAGGGCTTGTTCCCTCACCAAAAGGTCTGCCAGCCCTTCAAAAGTGGTGACCTGACATGGACTCACCCACCTATGAAAATAAGTGCTCAGTTCAGCAACATATTCACACATTTTCATCTGCTTTGCTTCTATGCTCATAAAACCTTTTCCTATAAGTTTCAGGCGTTAGCTTAAAAAATTCTAATAGACAATTCTTAACAGCAGTATAATCAAAAAATTAAAAATCAGAAAGTTTAGACAACACAGTCACAGTTTTACCATGGAGTAAGGTGGTCAGGAACCATACCCTGAGCCTTTGTTCACCATCATTCTGTTTACATACACTTTCAAACATATGAATGAAACTATCAAAATTATCCCCCTCTGTAAACTGCAGAAAAAATTTATTGACCTTTTGTGCATCTGGAGTCCAGTTACTCCCTTCCCCATTACCTCCATGACTCTGGCAAAGAGTCAGCATCTCCTTTTCATGCTGCCTCTGTCTCTCCTTTTCCTCAGCATCCAGGCATAGCAGTTTCTCATTCTCCTCAGTTTGTAGACATCTCAGTCTCTCTTCTGCTTGCATTTCCAAATGCCTGGCCTCTAACTCAAGTCTCTTTAGCTCCAGATGGATTTTTAAGTCCTCTGCAGAAAGGTTGAGCTGTCCATTCTCTGAGTGATGTACATCTCCACGGCCAGTCTGATCACCCTCCTGATTTCTGTTTTCTGGTGCAGCTGTGACCAAAACTGCAATCATGTCTGCCTTAGGTTTCCATGCACCAGTCCCTTAGCCTGACACATCTCAGCCAACTGGCCCCTTGTCAGCTTGCCATACTCCTCTGCTGACATGCTTGCCTGGTCTCCCTGACTAACTAAGCTAACAAAAGAAATAAAACAAGTGTAATCTGAACTCTAAATATTCACTGCATGGCTGTTTTAGAGTACAAAAACACTTTCAGTGATCACTGTACACAAGATACAGAAATTCACTATCCACACCACTGCAAGCCAATTGCCAACCAATTAATATGTGATGTGGATATCCCACCACTGCAAACCAATTAATATGTGATGCCCATGCACTGGCCCAGTAACCAAGGAGCCTCAGTCCTCATCACTAACACCAGTGAGGGACGTCTACACTGGGAAGGATAGCAAATACACACATAGTAAAGTACAATTTTCCTTAAGAGCACACAGAGATCACAGTCAGTCTTGGGCTGGTTTCTCCCTTTCTCTCCAGATCCTCAATAAGTCTCCCCACTGGCACAGCTATAGGGTACAGATCTCAGCCAAGTAGTCAAGCCAAAACTTCCAGTGCCCTCTCTGTCCAACCAGTGCTTCATGTCCCTGTCCAAGTAGCTGACACACACACACACACACTTTGAGATTTGGTTTATATAGAAACACACAGACACTCCTGGGGAAGGCTGGTCCAGGTTCTCCAGCTATGCCCCCTCCTGCCAGGCTATAAGGTAGTAATCACTGCCACCAACTACTCTTATTAGCTACTAAAAAGGCCCTTATCAAAGGGTGTCCAATTAATACTGTGCAGTATTATTATCATCCAAATAGTAAGTGGATGAACATCAAGGCTTATTGGAGTGGCTTTGTACAGTATCACTATATACATGCAATGTAATCTAGAGCTTAAATTATCTCTACACAAAACAGCCACAGTTGAAAGGTTTAAAATATTTAATAATAAATAATAAAAACACAAGACAGATCTTCTCAATTCAACACAAGACTAGTCAAGAGTTCAGACATCACAGGAATATGCTTAAAATAATACTGTAGAATAGTCTGACATAAATATAGAAAACAGCTAGTTTAAATTTACTATTTTCTATCTGTTTCTTAAGAGAAACACTAAAGTCTAAGATCCTACTTACATACAGAAAGAGCAAAACAAGTGCTGGTGAGTGGTTAGTTCAGAAGACAAATGCCAAAATGCTCTCTGATTCTCTCTCTCTGAGAAAGTCTTAAAAATAATACATCACTGCTGACTCATTTTAGAGTACATCATTTTTCTCTGGTTCCCAGGCTAACAGAAACTCGGAGTTTTAACATTTCTTTGATCTTGCACCTGGCTAGGAAACTACAGCAATGAAAGTCATTATATATGTAAAATCTAGCAATTAACTCTATTCTCAAAACAATAGAAGGAATTACTCAGTCCAGACATTATGTCTCCAAGCCTTGAGATCAAACAGTCACACAATGCTTGACTTATCAGCTTTCTTCCAGCAGAGTCCACTGTGGTTATTTTTTGAAGGTCAACATTTAACACAGTTTTCTTACATTTTAAGAGGACAAGCCTGTGGATTATATTTATAATTCACAATGACATAGAATTATGTACAAAATTCTATCTAGCTAGGCTGGCAGCCTTCACATATCTTCACACAAGGGTTTGTCCATTTCTGTAGATTATGCAACAGAAAAAGGACAGTATTTTGATTAGATGGGAGCACAGATATACACAGGAAATGAATAGTTTAGTACCATTGCCTAATATCAGTTTGGTCACTGACCAATTAGGATACAACATGATTTGTTTGGGGTCTATATTAGAAGACCAAAGATGCATTCTTTCGAATGCGTCTTGGTCGAACATCAAAGGCTGAAAACGCAAAATATTGAAGCGGCTGTTTAGCGAATTCTTTCCCTGGGAAAGAATTCACTTGGTCGCTTCAGTACTTTGCCATTTTCGGCACTGTAGTGCGGTCTCGGAGTTGGTATATTTAAGTAGGGGGTGTTGGGGGGGCAAAGCCCCCCACTTAATGTAATGTTTGAAATTGTTTTTTATTTTTTTTTGTTGGAACAGCGATTTGTTTTCCATTGGAAAAAAATTGCTGTTCTGACTCTTCGACATTGTAAGCTTTCCCTTACATAGGGTCGATTAATTACAGTTCTCTTTTGTAAGCGTTCAGTGATCTAATATAGACATTTTGATTGGATTACGTTGGTTACTGATGGTGCTGTCATCTGAATGCAGACTTGTTTCAATGAGTCCACTTGGTAGCAGTTTAAAAATGTTAAGAAATACATTGATGAACAGTTCCTTCGTTTTATCATATATTTCAAAATATCACTGCCAAAATAAGTAGTAAGAGTGCAAGGCATTTGTTTTAGCTTACTTGAGACATTTTTATATAGGAAGATTGAGACAGAACTGAAATTTTTGGTAATGGCTAAGCTAATGATATTGAGCATGAATTTATATGGGATATAGAATGGCATTGTTTGGTGAACAGGTCAGTGGGAAAGGCAGTGAAGAAACATGCTAATTTGGGTGGTAACCATAAGAATAATCATTAACAAAATTAAGGGTATTAGAAGCAATAAAGGTGCTTAATGGTCTTCATGATGGAAACTACTGGAAAAGTTGATGGATATGAGAATAATGCAGAAGAAGTAATATGCATAATATTAGACATAAATGGAAAATATATTATAAACCAATGGAGACAGAGTAATGTGAGGGGATAAAAGGAGATGTAGCAGTGGGGAGTGGAAAGAAATCAGAGGGAAATAGGATAGTAGTAACTAAGGCCTTGTGCGTGTAACATGAGAATGGAGTATAGCACTGGTAGAATATGGTAATTAAGGGTAAAAAGGGTGGGTAGGCTCTTTGCTGACAGGAAAGGTAGCGGAAGAAAGGAAGAAAGCAAGCTTTACTCTGACTAAAAGTCTGAAGGCATGTTCGAAGGACTGAAAGTTGAGAAGGCATGGCCCTGGTCTACAAACTGGAAACTCAAAAGAAGAAAGCATTTTTGCCCACCTGCCCACATTAGGAGGTTCTAATAAACAGCACTTCTGGGTTTGACTCATCTCATGACTTTAATCCCAAAACATTTTATATGGTTCTTAACATGATGAAGAGATATATAATATCTAATCACATGCTCTTATAATAGTGTAAGGAGTTGAGGCTATGACCTGTTAATGAGCTACGTGTTATGGTGCAGGTTTGAGTCCTTCAGCCTTCATTTGCCTACTCTGTGACCTTGGGCAAATTACTTAACCAGAGGTTACTTTGGGATAGCTCTGAATCTGGGCTAGACTCCTTAATGGTCTCCTGGACTGCATTCCTAGTAAACACCTATGAACCTATGAACTTTAGTGGATGACTTAACTGAGGATATCCCCACAAAAATGTAGGAATTGGGTATGGTGGGCTCACCTGTTTCATACCAGCTCTAAAATTAAACAAAGGACACAATGCCAATTAAAGAATGTATGCATCATCACTTCCATCACATTAAAATGCTCTGGTATATGGGAATTTATTTTAATACTCATTTATTCAACATTTCACAATTTAACCAAGTCATGCACCATATAGCAAGGAATTCCATTTATCCAACATTGGAAATGCCAGCAATGTGTTCATTATTTTACACTTTCCTTCATTAAGCCATACTCTGATACTTACTTTATCCTACTGAGGATTGTAACTTGGACAACTGGAGCCTGTCTCAACACTCAGTAGAAATCAGAAGAGATTTAACTCTGGATAGGGTACCAATCTATCACAGGACATACACACACACACACACACACACACACACACACACACACACACACGCGCACGCACACACGCACACACACACACACACACACACACACACACACACACACACACACACACACACACACACACACACACACACACACACATACACACACACACTCATATAAAGACAATTTGGAGGACTGATACTTCACTTCCAGCACATCTTTGGGATGTGAGAGAAAGGCAGACCACCCTGAAAAATTCAATGATGCAGGTGGACATGTATAGTCCTCAAATTATGCATCCCATCTAAGTAGTAAACGCGAGGACCAAATATTTTGGGGCAGCAAAGTTAACAGCTTTACCTTTATTTAACCCTAACAGCAATTTTTCTTATGCCACATTCAGAAAGCCAAGTGAAAACAATGATTAACAATCACTTAAAAAGTATCTAGATGTCATTCCTCTTTAAATGTCTAAAGAGAAGGTACTTACGTCTTAATAATCTGCCCAAGATCATATTTGTCCGTTACTTCCGTTGGGCTGTTATAGTCCTTCTTGTCCCCTAACGTCACACAGCCAAATGGCATCGCCAGTCCTGTAGGGAGAGAAGCACAGTTTAAGTACTGCAATGTAGTCTGAGAACATTATGAATCCATGTAAGAAAGACAGTAATACAATAAATACACCTTCTCAGTCACAGCATTATTACTATTGAAAGAGCAGGAAACAAACAGAAAGAGTACAACAACCAGAGACCAAGTGACCACTGGATGAATATTACGGAATGAACACTGATAGGTGATTTTAAGAATGTCTATGCATAAAGATAATAAAATTAGACAGAAAACTGAGTCATCATCTGTACCCATATGGAAGTAGCAACAACTTCAGTACTAGATGGCACATCAGGACCACCTACAGAGTCAGGTAACCAAGACAGCAGCTGTAAGGAATGGGTTTCAGAAATATGCTTGAGTTTATTAAATTGACCATTCTGTGGCCAGTGTGTTTACTGATTGTGAAATGACACAAACACAGAAAAGATACACATACTGTTCTATAAAGGTGTGTGACCGTAGACTTGGCATTCAGAAGCACTAAGTAAGTGGATGCTGAGGTTCAGGGAGGCTTGTATTTGTGACATTTGGTTTTATGAATGGTCTTATTTATTGACTAGCTAGATAAATGTACCAGACAGAAGTGCCTTTTTTCCGCAGCACCCTGGGACCGTTGTGTGCATGCAATTAAACAGTTTGTTCAGAGATGCATATTTGGCAAATAGACAATGAGAGAATCAAACCAAAGCCTACTGAATGATTTTTTTAGTAGTTATACACCCCAGTTCTTGTCAATTAACTGCCAGAGCAGTCACCTTTCTGAAGCTAACATTATAAATGGTGATCGTGTGCATAGTTTCATAAACGTAACCCTCTGAGATACAACAAGGCTCCTTCTATATTATCAAGAGGCCCATTGTTTGAAACACCTACTTGAAAAAAAATAAGTTATTTATTCCAGACTGATATGCAACCTACTGTTTGGAGGTTAAAATAATATGCCTTGTGCACTGTTATGTATGACACATGAAAGCAGACAACAAACAAGAAAGAAAGAGGAGATTTCTTGAGCATTCGTCTTTCAGATTTACTCCTGTGGAGAAGCAGGAACAAATGATGCTCTTCATATTTCTGAGTACAAGACAAGGCACTGAAACAGGCAGGGCATCTTGGATGAAGTACATTTTCTTAGCAGGAATAATAGAAAATATAGAGCCATGACATGTTACTAACAATGATGTCATCATTTTACAGGTCATTCAATTTAAGTGGTCATTGAAGAAAGTTGGTGTACTCTTTATATATCAATGATGAATAAAGTAAAATGACATTTTGCAAGAAAGCTAGTATGCACAGTAACATTTCCTGAGTTGTGTGGATGAAAACATCAGTAATGAAGTCATTATTCCTAGGTAACTAATTATAAGCGTTAGTTTGCAGTGGTTGCATAGAGTGTTAGAGCCATGACTATGGCCCAGGAAACCAGTGTTGATGGTCCAGGTAGAAGAGGATGGGTGTGCCCATACTGGGTGGCTCATCCTGGGGGGCTAGAAGAATTTCTGATAGTTAGGTCACTGACAGGCTGTGGTGGAGGCCAAACCAGAGGTAAAGCTCAGGTCAAATAGCTGCATGAGCTGTCCGCTACAGCATGTTTTGTATTGTTGATTGGGCAATTAGGTATAGTATCAGATACCACCGGTGATGTATTTTTTAATTTACAAAGTGTCTTTTGCAAGTATTGCTTAGTTATGATGGGGGGGGGTTGATATTCTGTGGGATATGTAAACTTTGTATAGTGGGTTGGGGAGGGGGTGAAATTTGAAATATTAGTATTTGAATGGGTCTTAGGATAAGCTAACCCCTTCAAACAGTGAAGTTCATTCCTGGCTAATTTGTTTAATTTTTCTGGTCTTAATCTTTCCCACCAAATTGTCACCATTACCAAAAATCTTGTAATATTGATTCAAGCTAATCTCAAGTAACACGTCATTCTTCAAGGAAATATCAAGTTTATGTATATCTTCCATTAATGCAGCCATAAGTTTATCATTAAAATGTATCAAAACTGTCATTATCTGGCAACCACACTCGTCAAAGATAGAAATTAAATGTTCATACAACTCAGGGTCTTCCGATACACTGTTTGGCATTTTCCAATCCCTGAAACCCTGAACTTATATTAACAAATAACTAAGTGCATTGAATATGATGAGATGTGCAATGAAATATTAGGGAAACAACCACAGTTCACTTATAAGAGGCATTTGAGTATTAAGGAAAAACTTGAAAAAGGATATAATACTGTTGGGGACAATAGGATGAACATGGGAATGAAAAAAAGTGGGGCTTGTTGTTACTGTAAGTATATTTTTGAGGGCCAGTGTCTTAAGCTTAAAACATATGCTGCTGAATTCATGATGAATAGTAATTGTGACTTTAAAACATTTGGAATGGTGTACATAGCATTTTGTGACTATTGCCACTCATACCACATAGGAAAAACAGAATGTGCATTAAAAAGAGGATATATGAACACCGTTATGATATTAAGAGTTTCAATAACAATGCCCTGTATAAATATAAGTTAAATGCAAAGACAGCAAGATGTTTTATTTTAATTTTTGTTTTAGAAAAAGTTTTAATTTACCCAAGGGGTAGACTCTGGGAGCTCAGACTCAGACAAATAAGATTAAATGCTAGATTACACCCTGCTGTGAACGAAACTGACTCTTTAACCAGCATCTTAAAATTACATTCAGCTAAGTTATAATTATTTTTTATAGAACGTTTTTATCTGATGCATAAGAAATTATGGTCTTAAATTTTTGGATGATATAAGACATTTTCAAAATGTATTTAATATGTGATTCTTTTAAAGAAATTGCTTTTGGCATACTTTATTATTGTTAATTGGTCTTTTATCCTTATATAAGTGGCTGGTGTGATGTGTTTATTTGTTCTCATGTGTTTATTTGTTCTGATGAAGTCCTTTTTGTAGTTATTGGATAAAAGTGCTTAACATTAAAACTTATTCATTAAGCTTGCTCATTCTGATTAAAAGTTGGACATTCAAATTTACTTTTTGGTGCCCATTGATAATAGCTACGGTCAAGGGCTCATTTGGTTTTCGTTACTGCTTTTTTGTGTGGCAGGTTCAATGTATTTCATAACCTAACATGCTTTTCTGACAGCATTGATGGGATCCTGTGACATAATATGATCTGATAGCTGGTCCTCTGCCTAGACGTGACATGGTCTTTAGTAAATATGGATGCTCCACTGCAATTGCCATTGAGCCAAAAAGTATGGTGGGCACAAAACCCTAACATGGAGGGAGGGTGTGCTTTCTGTACTTTTAACACATATTTCTTTAATAACACAAAGATATATGCACTCCAAATGCAGCTCGGCCTCAAAATCAGGCCATCTGTTTCCTATTCCCTCCAGTACATGGTGGCCACAGGCCAGGAGAATGGACCAGATGGAGGTGTTGGGAGAAATTGAGGGTTTATTGCAGCAGCTAGTGTTTAGCTGGAGGAGCAATAGGGGACAAAAATATATGACCACAATATTGAAAAGTATATGGTAATACACTGCTTAGTCACCTAATTGAAAACATAAAACATACGAAGTCTTATATCTGCAATAATCCTTGTAGCAGTATGTGCTGCAATGTTAGAAGGGCTCACATTACAGAAACATGCACCATAACGACTACAACTACAGAAACACACACAATACTAAAACAGGTTATTTAGCTAGGTGAAATTACTTATGTTACTGACACATATGTAGGAAGACCAGAGACATTCTGAATTGCTGTGTGACACCTTGGCAGTGAATGCAGAAGAAGGAAGCTAGAGGTGATGGGGGTGATGGAGGTGAAGTGCCTGAGACAAGTGGTAGGATGCACACTGATGGCCAGGTGAAGAAATGTGGGCATCCGACCAGAAGCCAAAGTAGCTCCAGTTGCAGAGAAGGTTAAGAAGAATAGATTTTATTGGTTTAGGCACATGTGCTGGAAGTCAGATGATTTCATGATGCAGATTTGAAAGAGACAGGAAGAAAGCAAGGGGAAATGAGGGCACATCCAGCAAAGTGGTGGCTGGACTGCATGAAAGAAAACCTGTACAGTAAGGCATGACTGTTGGAGAGGACAGGACCATAGCACTGAATCCAAAGAGGTGGCAACAGTTGATATGACACCCTGAACCCATGTGGAAAAAGAGGAACAGGGGGAAGATGATAAATAAATGATCTTGCCATGTCGTTGTGTACATATTCTTATTGCACTGTGAATGTTGCTATTGTAATTTTGTACTTGCATTGTTATTATTTTTTGCATTCTATTTTATTACAAAAAAAAGGCCAGAGTGCAAGCAAGACTCTTATTTAATTAAATGCAATGAAGCGCTTTTCGTTTGTAAAATAACAAACTTCATCAGACTAAAACAGTGTTAAACCACAACTGAACTTCTTAAATAACATTTTATAAGCCCGCCCTACAGTAGAAAGGAAATGATGTCATGAACAAAATTTTAAATTTTAAAAATATAAAGCACATATATATAAAACACACGTACATAAAATACATTAACTAAATTCTTTCAGTAATAAATAATTTAGACATCCTAGTTGATTATTATTAATTAAAATATTTCTTATTATAGGGAAAAAAAAAAAAAAATATATATATATATATATATATATATATATATATATATATATATATATATATGTAAATACACTTATTAAATCACCACCCTAACACAGGTTGGCAATAATTAAAACCGGCTTGAAAATTACCTCACCTAAGTAATGCTTTTAGACTGAGTATACTATTGCTTGCACAGTAGTCATTCAAACATGATAAATATGATAAACTAAATTGTAATTCAAAAGGGCTAGTATATGTGGCAATGTGTAAACACTGTCCAGCTTATTATATAGGGAAGACTACTAGGACCCTAAAAGAAAGAGTATATGAGCACCTATATGTCATTAGAAAGATGAATTTAACAAATGCACTTGCAAAACACATACAGGAGTATGGTGAACATAAATTTGAATTTTGTGGTATCCAACAGGTCCATGAGCAACTTAGGGGGGTCCATGGATGCTACCTTTAGAAAGAGCGGAATTAATTTAGCAACTAAAACTACATTCTTATGTATGGCCGAGCTTGAATGACTACTGTGCAATCAATAGTATACTCAGGCTAAAAGCATTATTTAGGTGAGATAATTTGCAAGTTGGTTTTAATTATTGCTGACTTGTGTTAGGGTACTGATTTAATAAGTATATTTATTTAAATATATATATATATATGTATGTATATATATATGTATATATATATATATATATATATATATATATATATATGTATGTATATATATATATGTATATATATATATATATATTTATATATATATATATATATATATAGATATTTCTATAACAAGCAATATTTTAATTCATAATAAATAACTAGGATGTCTTTAGATTATTTATTAATGAAGGAATTTAGTTAATGTATTTTATGTACGTGTGTTTTATATATAACCGCTTTATATTTTTAAAATTAAAAATGTTGTTCTTGACATTTTCTTTCTACTGTAGGTCAGGCTTATAAAATGTTATTTAAAAAGTTCAGTTGTGGTTTAACACTGTTTTAGTCTGATGAAGTTTGTTATTCTACAAACAAAAAGCGCTTCACTGTATTTCATTAAATAAGAGTTTTGCTTGCACTCTGGCCTTTTTTTGTGATTTCTACAGTTTGCTTTTTGTTTTTTCATTTTTGGCATTCTACTTTATTGCAAAATAGTCTCTTTATTATTTGCCGTCTGACCTGGATCATACCAGAAAAGTGTCTTTGGATCAATGAACTTGGCTGGTTAATAAATGTATAACTAACTAATAAGCTAACCAACTAACTACAATAAAATAAACTTTTCAGCTGTGATGCAGTACTTACCAGCCTGTTAGTGCTTGTTTTACTACCCATCTCCCCTAAATGAATCATCCTGTCTGCACGGCCTTAAAGCTCTGTCCCTGTCATTTCTAAACTACACGAAAGACTAACACTATCTCTTCTTTCCTTAGTTATCATGATACTTTTCCTATGAGAGCCCACTAACAAATGCTCCTCCTTCTTATCTTCTCTCCTCCTCCCCTTAGCTATCAGGATACTTTTCCTGCGAAAGCCCATTAACAAATGCTCCTCCTTCTTATCTTATCTCCTCCTCCTTATATTTTCTTTCCTGTAAATATCAACAACTTGTTTCCCTTCTACATTTGTCACATTTGCAATTTCCTGGTCTGTCCTGCTATTTTCCCCTATACTGTAGTGCCGTGCTGCTTCAGTCTAATTACAGCCCTTCTCTTCATACACCTTGTTCATTTTTATTCTCTGTTGTAACCTTATATGCCTACCTTGTCTTCATTTTCCAACCCTTCTCCCTGCACTATAATTACCAAGGTTGACTTAGGTGTCCATCTGTCTGCCTGCAATTGACTGACTCCGGCTCTGAACTCTTCTTCAGCTGGACTACCTCAATGCTGAACATCAAAAATGTGGGGCTCTTCAGAAAGAAAAAGTAAAAAAAAAGTGTCTTCAAATTTTAAGACAAATCAATCAATCAATCAATCAATCAATCAATCAATCAATAAATAAATAAATACATAAATAAATAATGAAACAAGAAAAATAGTTGAAGACCAACCTAAAAAACTCTTCTGTGTTCCTTCCTGTCACTCTGTAAGTGTAGCCAGCTGTTTGTTAAAATTTCAAAACAAATAAGCAGCTTGCTATGGTTACGATCAGCTTGTCCATGAAAAGTTTCTAAGGTACATGCTAAACTAATTACTTCCCACTCCTTCCCTAATAATGCTGCCCTCCTCTTTGAAAGCAGACTTTAGACAATAGACTGATCATCATTATAGAACAGTAAGAAGATGACTACATTATTTTCTACTTTTAATATACCAACCAGGAGAAGATATAAATCTATCCATACCTCTACAAGACAATTTACCTTATCACATGTTACCTGGATTTCTCAGTTGCTTAAGTTATTAATCAAAGAATGTACACCTGGACTGTATAGTAAAAGAGATGTTTTCAACACCAGTAGTGTAATTAGGGTGGGATGAATGGGGTAATCACCCCAGGTGTTATCTTGTCCAGGCCACAATTCACATCCCTGATATCAAATAAAAAATATTTGCAATCAATTTTTTTTTAAATTTCCCCTTAAAGGAAATGACCCACATGCATCCCAAATGGACATCTGAGATGCTCCTCTAAGCCTTCCACCCAGCTTACATCATCTTTCTTGGGCACGACCCCAAAAAGCATGAGATTGGCTATCAAGTACAGGAGGTAGTGCCAAGGTCAAGAAAGACAGTGTCTTGGGCTATGTCATTGGCACCCACAATGAGATGAGGGATGTAATGCTTCTAAAATTGAAATCACTTGCTGTGGTCACATCTGGCACGTGACTCTCAAGCAAGTAGGCTACTAGCATGCTTCTTGTGCGTACTTGGACAAACTGCTGAAGGGGTCATTGGGGAAAGTCGTTTGAATGTGCATACATGGATAAACTACTGAAGGGATTCCCAGGACACTTAGAGAAAGAAAGAAAACAATGCAGCACAGCCAAGCATAATTTGAATGTACATTCTTCTTGACTTTTAAAACAACTACACAGTAAATCTTATCTTGGAATATTAAACCCCATTGATGATTATGCTTACTGAAATTGAAGTATTTTTGTAAGGGGGGCAGGCTTCTCTCGATCTCCAACTCTGGGTTAAGGCAGACACACCTTCCAAATTTATATTACAAGTCTCTTCTTGCTCATTGAAAATAGTAACGTCTCTGTCTCTCATGAAGTTTCAGGGGGCATTCCACTCAACTTCTAAGCACAAGAAATCTGGACAAAGTCTAATATAATGGGGGTCAAAGGCCCAAAAATTGGGGCAGGTTTTAAATACTGCTATTCTAAAGTTTAAACTTAGAAAGCTGCTAGAATAACAGGACTTGTATTAATGTGCATTTTCTGAAGGAAATGAAATCTAAAACACAGAAATGTACGTCATTATTTAATAAGTTTAGTCCTCACTGATTTGCTCGAAAACCAAACATTTTATGACGTGAAAATCAGTACACTCTGCAAGAATCTGGACAGTTGATTGTTAAGGTCAGGGGTCACAGCTATGAGTTCAGCACATGCTAGTTAAGTCTGTTTGTTCCATCAGTAAACTAAGGAGAAAACTCAATCAAAAACAGGGTCTCACTGTACTCTGTATTCTTAATAGGCTTCTTGAGGTGTCCATTAGAGTAACGTGAAATAATCACGTGTACTGCAAATTTACAGAATAACAAATTTTGCTTCCTAAAGTATTATAGTGCATGTCTGAGCAGGAGATTTTGTAGGGTTTTGGAAACCTTTCTTATTCCTTTGGTATTTAAGTAGCTGAAAAGTATCATAAAATAGGATAGGTCTAGGTAACGCAGTATACAAATAGTCATTGAATTTTATATTTAGGATTATTACTGTTTTTTTTTTATAAAATGTGTGTTATAAATAAAATGAAGTATAAATAAAATTAAGCTAATTTTAGCTTAGACACTTCCTCTATTGGTGAATATCTCAGACACTTCCTTTATCGCTGACTAGCATGTGAATTGGATATATACCTATCATGGTTTTATTTAGTTATTTCACATCTGATTAAAGTCTGACTGGGCCAGAAAATGCCCATTTTCCAAGAAGGCCTAGGAGGAAAAGCTCCACTATCACAATCTTTCAAAAATCAGTTACAGACATTTTAAATCACACGTATTATGTTACACTACCTGGATTTCTCAGTTGCTTATAAAACACAGGACTGAAAAAAATATTTTAACTCATTACATCCGATGCCACTAGATGTCAAATATTGCTTGTTCATATTTGCATCAATAATTCCAAAACCATGCACAAACTATGTACAAAGTTTAAAAATTCATCTTAAAGCTGATGCAATGGCTAACTCAACTAAATTAATATTTGACCTCTGCTAGTGCAATTAAATAGATATTAACTGCTGTTTCTGTGATATTAATTTATATAGATATCATTTTCACATTTTTCTAAATATCTCAACAACCAAGTAACACAGACAGACCTCCTTCGCCTCATATAAAAGCTCTCAGCCAAATGAATATAATGCTGCTGACAGCATATGTGTAATGAGTGGTTGCTGAGATATTCTAAGTTGTTTACAAAATATTACAAACATAATAGTTACTGTTTTTACTACGACTTATAAAATTGAGTTTATACCTAGAACCTAAAGAATACTACCACTATAAAACTAGTTTATGCTGAAGACTTTGCCATTTATACTTCTTTCATAACCCCAATGGTTCCAGAAATATGAACTTTTATTTGAAATGTGAGGACATAATTTGATTCTGTCAAAAGGCGTAGGCTCCGCCCATTGGAACTTACAGTGCAAACTTCCTGAGCTCCATTGGAGTGAATGAGTTAATGAGAAAAACACAGAATAAGAAGTAATGTACTCACCATAACGTCCCATGTTTGTTGTCCATAATCTTGCCTTCAGTCTTTCTGGTTGGATTCGGAACTGAGCATTGGTTCTGACTTGGCCTGTTACTCAAGCTTGAGAGCTTCCATTGGCTCGAGGCTATACCCTATCCCATCATGCTTAGGGAAGATTACCCAGATCTTGTTTGCAAATTATTAACATATTTTGAAATCATATACAAAAACCCATTGTTAATAATCATTAGCCTATGACTGATGAGACAAGAAGGGAAGCAGAGAACACAGTTCACAACCAATAAAAATTCCTCTCGATCCTCCAGGAGCAAAGGTTGGGATAAGGAGGGTGGGAAGCAAGAATGAAAGCGAGATTATGGACAACAAACATGGAACGTTATGGTGAGTACATAACTTCTTAATGTTATGTTGTCCTATTTCGCCTTCATTCTTGCTGGTTGGGACAGCGTCCCTAGCACCTTCTTTCTTGGATGGCTCAAGGGAATAAACTCTTCAGAAGAGTGGAACCAAAGGAAGCACTGTTCTGGGAGGCCATGCCTACTTTGTAATGAGTGATAAAGGTATGAGGTTTGACCCATGTGGCTGCAGCACAGACTGAGTCCATAGGTAATCTTGCCTGAAAGGCAGTCAAAGTTGACATAGCTCTTGTTGAGCGGCCTCTAATCTTTCCTGGCAGTTGTTTATACTGAGAATTATATGCATAAGTAATAGTATCAGTAAGCCATTTTGACAAGGTAACTTTTGATATTGGTGCAACTTTTCTGTTATCTGAGAAGGAAACGAATAACTGGTCAGATTTTCTAAATTCCTTTGTTCTATGCAAGTAGCAGCATTACTGCCTGTGGACATCCGGTTGTTGTAGCTTATATTCTGCCTTGTTGCCATAGTTTGGAAATAAAATGGACAGGTCAATGGACTGATTCAAATTTGTCTCGGAACATACTTTGGGAAGGAATGAAGGATTTGTTCTAAGAGAGACTCTGTCTTTGTGAAAAACTAAATAGGGAGGGTGTATAGACAGAGCTTGAAGTTCTGAAACCCTTCCATAGCAGGAAAAAACAAACAAAACTGTAGAAACCACAATCCGAAAACCACCAACACAGGAGCCTAAAGGGTGAGATGCACGGAAGATTCCTTTATTCCCTCCTAGCTGAAGTAATGGCTATCAAAAAGACTGTTACCCAGGTTAGAATTTTTAGTTGGCAAGAGGAAGCTGGTTCATATGGTGGGAAAATCAGAGTAGTCAGTACCAAATGGAGGTCCCAAGGGGGTGGTGGTTCCCTTACTGGAGGCCTTAGTAAAACGCACCTCTCAGGAAGGCTTTGCACAATCTGTGAGACATTATTTTTGATCCCATGTCTCCTATGTGGTAGTTAGATATCGTAGTTAATTATACTTATATGGTAGCTGCTGCTGTGCCTTCATTAAAAATTTCTGCTAAGAAATCTAAAACTGTACTTACTAGGGGCTGTGAAGGGATCTATGTGATTCTTGGAAGCCCAACACAAAAACCTTTTCCATTTGCTAGCATAAAGCTTTTTAGTTGTTTTCTTATGAGATGAAATTAGAATGTGTCTCACTGCAGAGGATATGTCTGGAAGCCTGGCTAAGACTGGAAGTGGAGCAGCCAATCTGTCAGTTTGAGGGTTTAGATAGAGGGATGGAGAATTCCTGATTGATGAGTCAGAAGATCTGGTACTGGGTCCAGAATCCACGGCTCTTCTCATAGATGGGGCCATAGGAAAGGAAACCAGATTTGACGAGGCCAGTACGGAACAATGAGTATTAACCTACAACTCAACAATTTGGTTTTCTGTAGAACTTTGGGGATTAGTGGAAATGGGGGAAAGGCATAAAGAAGTCCCAGGAGCCAATTGTGAACAAATGCATCCCTTGGTGACTCCTCCAGAGGGGGATTTAGGGCAAGGTAGCTGCTACATTTGGTGTTCGTGCGCATGGCAAAGAGGTCACAACAAGGCTGGCCCCACTTGCAAAAAATCTGGTTGGCAATTTACTGTTTTAGGGACCACTGGTGAGGCATTAGAATTGCTCTGCTCAATTTGTCCGCTATCATGCTGGATTTCCCTGGAATATGTACTGCAATCAGAAAACATTGAGAAGAGACTGCCCATTGCCATACTCTTTGATCCTCTTGACACAGGGGGTAGGATCTGGTTCCACCTTGTTTGTTGATATGCCACACTAATGACATATTATCTGTCTGTATTGCAATTTCACCTGGTGGAAGAGAGTCCTGGAATGCCTTCAATGTCAGAAGCACAGCTTTCATCTCTAGAACATTGATGTGCAAATGTTACTCGTGTTCCTGCCAAGTTCCTTGGATGGTCTTTTGCCAGATAATGCCCTCCCACCCTATCTGGGAAGCGTCCATGGTCACTGTGGCTACTGGTTGAGGGAGATTGAATAGCCTGCCTAGAGTTACCTGCATGGACTGAAGCCACCAGCATAGGTCTTTCTTGCAGGAGCCTGTAATGAAGATCTTGTCGGACATGGGTAACTCCTGCATGGACCATTGAGCGAAGAGTAGCCACTGTAGGACTCTGATATTGTACATGTGCCAGTGGTACTAATGTTATGGCAACTGCCATAGTGCCTAAGACCTTTAGAACAAACTTTGCCTGTACTTTCTTTTTCAAGAGCAAGATGGACACTTGATGGTGCAGTGTCTGTACCCTGTTGTGAGGCAGTGTTTTTGCTGACACTATTGGGCGAAAGGGTGGATCATTCTGATTTTTATGAATTTTTGGAATTCCAAAAATGGAGGGGGGTCACTGGGAATTCAACCATCAAATAATGGTATTCATTAAAATCAATGATCCCCTCCATTAACCACTCGTAAAGACGCCAGTCAATTTTAGTGTATGCCATACACATTTCATTCCTAGATACTCTGGCATATGTGTTTGTGTCACTCAGAAGACTGTACATCTTGTTCGAGTAGTCAATGTTAGACATGATCACTACCCCCCTCCTTTGTCAGGTTTCATGACCCTATACAAATTAGTGGTAGTTAGTTCTTGAAGACAAAACCTCTCCCCAGGTGTTAGGTTATCCAATTCCCTCCTTGGCCCCCTTAACATTCTTCTAAATTGTGCCTCAGACAACTTCTCGAAGATATGTATACATGGGTGTGCAGGAGGTATAAATGTACTCGACCTCTTTAGTCCAATCGCATTGTCTATGGTTGGACTAGGCTTTTTGTAAAAAAATACTTCTAAGTTTAACTGTCTAGTATACATCTTGAAGTTAACCAGTACTTTGGCTGTTTCATTTCTAAAGAAAGGGACAAATGTAAACCCCTTCCTGAATAGAGACAAACAGTTATCCGTTAACTCTAAGTTAGAGAAGTTGTAAACACTAACATTGTCAACTTTAACCAAATTACAAGAATGTGTCACAATAGTTTGTTGAGTTAAATCAAGTAAGTCACTCCCAAATATCTGCGTGGCGTTCTTCCCCTCAATCTCGGTGTTTGTTACACTATCTAAACTACTGTTTAACAAATGTGAACAATTCACTGGTGAAATTTCTGAAACAGATTCTAAGACAGAGGAAAAACATTGTTGCCTTTGATTGTCACAAAAAAAGTTACAAAAATTGTCACTAAAATTGTCACAAAAAATACCATGATGTAGTGGCTGTAACTCAGCTTCATTGTGTAATTTAATGTCACTGTTGAAGGTGGTCAGTTGCTCGGATGAATGATCCACCCTTTCGCCCAATAGTGTCAGCAAAAGGCTCCAAAACAGAAGCAATGGCCTCCTACGTAGATTTTCATTGTAAAGGTATTGTTAAAAGTTTGCCACATATCCTGAGGGATTTGTGGCACTGCTTGGAGGTTATAAGACAAAAACAAACCTTTGAACCATTTTTGATGGTGACAATTGATGCTATAAATCCTTTTTCGATCATTCCTCAGGTACAAGGTCTGGAAATGTTTAGTAGGAGTTTGGACAAATACAGTGGTTTCCATACTATTAAACGTAGTGTGATAGTAGATCTTATGGAAATGGTTCTGTCAAACAATTTTGTTGGATTTGAAGGTGAACTATTTAGACAAGTGGCAGGAGTTGCCATGGGTGCTAGGTGTGCGCCAATCTATGCCAACTTGGTACTGGCAGAATGGGAGACGGAGAAGGCGTTCCCTACTGAGTATATTCTGGACCTCGCAAAGGCATTTGACACAATACCCCACTCGGGCATCATAGATAAGCTATCCAACCTAAATATAAACCCCTACGTCACAAGATGGGTCGCAAACTGGCTCAAAGACAGAACCCACAGAGTCAGAGTTGCTGGGGCCATGTCAGACTCGAAACCGGTCACAAGTGGCGTCCCACAAGGCTCTGTCCTGGGACCTCTCTTGTTCGGTATTTACTTTTCTGAGGTACAGGCTAACGTGGGAGGACTATGGCTCACCAAGTTCACAGATGACTGCAAACTGGGTGCCATAATCGACTCTCCAGCTGACACAAACATCCTTCAAAAAGGTCTCGCAGAGACGGATAACTGGTGCTAGAGCCATGGTCTAAAGCTAAATGCCAAAAAGTGTATAGTCATACCCTTTGTCAAAAACAATGTGCCCACAAATTACCACATAGGTGGTAACCCATTAAGTACAGAGAAAGTAATTAGGGATCTGGGGACCCAAGTTGATAGCAATCTCTCCTTTGACAACCACATTGCCAAAGTGGTTAGAAAGACCTTCTACATAGCCCACCTAATCATGAAAGGATTCACATCTAGATCAAGAGAGGTAATCGTGCTCCTTTATTCATCCCTCATCAGGCCCATCATAGAATACAATGCCCCCTTTGGGATGTACCTTACCCGACACCTGCAGCAATTAGAAAGACCCCAAAAGTACCTCACCAGGAGAATCAAGGGACTCAAACAGAAGCCATATGCTGCTTGGTTAAAAAAACTGCAGCTCTACTCAGTTGCATACCGCCTGCTTCAAGGCGATCTATGCCTGACATATAAAGCTATGTCCAACCCAGAATTAATGGACATGCTCCACCTCAGTAAATCTAAATCCCTTAGAGCCACGCGCTCGAGGGACTTGAACCTCAGCACAGAAATAAATAGAACATGCTGGAGGGACAGATTCATAACTCAAAGGCTCCCTTCACTCTGGAATAGAATTCCAATTCATGTTAGGCAGAGCACCTCACTGACTCTCTTCAAGAAGAATCTTGATGAGTGGATGGGGGATCGTAGGTTTGTCCTGGGGATTACTTCTGTGTCACTATTAGACAGAGGCACAGTAAACTAAACTTTAAAAAGGGCACAGTATACTCAAATCAAGGGGTGGCGTAAGCCAAACACAATCGGGCTAGGCTTATAAATGCCCCAGGACAGATAGCCTAGTATGAACCTATGAACCTATGAACCTATATGAAACAGGTAATGCTTTATCTGCGTTACCTTGACGATGTACTCATTTTTTGGACAGGGAGTAGGGACGAGATCCATACATTTGTTGATTTTCTTAACAACACTACCCCATTCTTAAAATTCACCTACACTATACATGGGGAAACCTGCAATTATTTGGATATACTGTTATACAAAAACATGCATGAAATTAGCCTAAATTCGAGGATATATCGCAAGAAAACTTATTCTAATAGTTTCTTGCATTTTCAGAGTTGTCATCACCGCTATATCAAGACGAACTTGGTCAAAGGTCAAATGGTTAGGTTATCCAGGCTGATTAGTGAGGATGAACGGCTAAACATTGAGCTGACCAGCTTGACTGCTATGTTTACAGCAAGGGGTTATCCACAAGAAATTTTGTCCCGAGTTAGAAAAGAAATAGAAACTAAGAGAACTACATCCTTTAAACCTATTTTACATGGAGGTTTAACGAAGGAATTCCAGGAGGAGAATGAGTTGGTTTCAGAGTCCCATGCACAACACAAAAAACGGGCTATGATTTTGCCATATAATGGGCAGGCAGGACACATTATTAGAATTATTAAGGACACTTGGCAAGTTCTTTTGACAATGATACTATAAGTATTATAGGTATCACTCCAACTTTTACATATAGTAGGGGTAGGAACCTCAAAGAATTGATGGAAGCTGAACCTAACATTGAGACATATAAGAGCTCCAAAATGAGTAAATGCAGAGTTTGTAGTATATGTAAGTTTATTAATAATGGCCCTTATGTGGCGGTTCAAGGCTTCTATAAAACTATTAGGTATCCTGGATTCTGTAACTGTAACACTAAGATGGTAGTGTACATTGCTACATGTTTGAGCTGTTCTACTTTCTATGTTGGGAAAACAACAAGAAAGTTAAGGCTCAGAATCCTGGAACACCTAAGAGACATCAGGAACAAAAGAAGTAACAATGCCTTGTATATGCATAGTCTGAGTTGTCCTAATTTAAAGAGATTTCTGTTTTTTGTTATAGACAGAATTCCATTTAATGACAAAGGAGGTGACTTAAAAGTTTTACTTGAGATGAGGGAGTGCATCTGGCAGTTGAGGCTGGATGCATCTAGACCTCCAGGCATTAATGATCACATCTCAGTCTCTAGCATTTTAAAGTACAAATTCACATTTGTTTGAAGAATGTTAAGCATTATATTATTATTTTTTATTTATTATTTATTATTTTCAATTTTATATCAACATGTTTATATATATATAGATTTTTAAAATGTTTGAGTTTTAAGTTGAACAAGATTCTAGTTATAAGTAACTGCGATTTTCAACAAGCATAGGATTGATGTTTTACTGTGACTTTAATTTATAAATTGCTTTTTGGTTGGGGTTGGTTGCCTAGAGGGGTGTGTCTGTAACTAATAGCTTTAAATGCAACAAAGATGAAAGGCTCTTTTACTCTGATGATGCCTGACTATGTATGTGGGTGAAAGCGCTAAGTTATTTATTCATATGTACAGAATTATTATGTGTTTTTTTCGCTCTTTTGGTCTATTAAAGTTTGCAGTGTCTGGGGAGCTAAGCCGGTTTATTATTTACAAGTTTCTGGTGTTTCATTGTGTCGGCTGTTACAAATTTGTTGGGCCTCCTCAGAACAGGTTCTATGGATTCTGGAGAGCCCCATGCCCTTTGACTAACAACACTGAGGAGCTGGTGAAAGGGCGGAGACACCCAAGAGGTGGAGAGTTGAGAACAAAATGCCTCCAAGTATACAGACTCATCCTCAGAAAGGGTAAGGGTCTTCCAGCCACATCTGTGCTTGAGGATCTCTAGGATATCTAAGAAGGAGACATCCTCAGAGGGTTACCATGGGGACCCTTCTGAATCATCTAAGTCTGTATCTGAAGTGACAGACTCCTTAGGGGAATCTATATGTTTCCTCTTACGTGTTCTCTTCTGAGGGACCCCTCCAGAGTGGTCCTCTGGGGAGGTTTCAGAAGAGAGTGACTCACCCAATGGGGTGTCCTGAGGCATTGATTCTCTATTAATCCAGAAAGCAGGAAATCACCAAACCTCTCCGTATGCTGACACCGGTAAATTTAGTAAAAATGAAACCACTTCAGTACTATTATGCACAGTTCCAAAATGATGATGTAGATTCACAAAGGAAGCCAGAAAGTAAATATAAAACTTTAATCCACAGATCAGAAACCAAAAAACACCACGATAAATCACAAGCGCTTTCACCCGTTCGTAACGGGCTTTTTCAAGTGTACTAAGTTGCTGAAAGACTCTGCTTTTAACATAAACCAGCCCTGCCATGTGATTCTGTTAATTAGACAATTGCAATCAATTAGTTAAAATTCATTATGTAAAATATGTGAACAGTGTTGTCAAGCATCAAATGCAGTTCATACATTTACGATATTTACTATATACATTATACTAACTGTCATTTCAAGACAGAATTCATTATGTTTTAAAATTAATTGTGCCAAATAACAAATACTTTCAAAACTTAGATACCATAACTTATATTAGCCATGATATTTGTTTAAAAATGCTCTTTAAAAACTATGGCCAGACACCTGAATGACTGTGTAATAAATATATTTTCAAATACTACTAATCTGTATCTATTTCATTGACCATAAGTTTTGTGTTAACTCTTCATGTGGTTAACTTTGTCAACATGAGATGATTAAATTAACTTTAAAAATGCTTACACAATATTCATGCAAATCCCTTTATCAAAATTATTGAAATATGATTAACTTATACATGAATAACATTTCAAAATACATATAAAATTCATGTTAAATTCATATTAATATTGATTTGCATCTTGAAAACATTTAGGGGTGCAACATAGTTAAACTAATATGAAATTCTATTTTAACTTATTTCTTTTAGCTTTAAGAATGTCGCTAACACTAATCCCATCATTCAAGCCTGGGCTCTTTGTTGCATTGAGTTTTAATTTCCAAATTAATTATTTTATTCCAAGAGCTGTCTCCCAGTCTCCACCTCTCAGATCTTGTAGAACTCTATCAACCACAAAAAAGTTTATAGACATATTTTTACAATTCAAAGAATGTCTATAAAAGGCATTTGTTTCTTTCTTTGTTTTAATATCATTTATGTGTTCATATATTCTGCGTTTCAAATGCCTTTCTGTTTTTCCCACGTAGAATGATGGGCAATTCTGGCAAAGCCCAATGTATACTACCCCTGATGAATTACAATTAAAATTGTGTTTGGCATACAAGGTAATGTTACAAGAAGGAATATGCACTAATTCTTTGTTGATAAGAAATGCACATTGGTGGCATCTGCCACATGCAAAAGTCCCTTTTCTTTTACCTATCAAACCCACTTGTTCTTCTGTTTTGTTCATATTTTGTTCAAACATTCCCTTTAAATTAACATTTCTCTTTCTAATAAATGAAATTTGTTCAGGAAAAATTTTTGTGAATTCTTCCTGAATCGAGACCAAGGGCCATAAATTCTTAACAGTGTTTTCAATAAATGCCGCATCCTGCGAATATGTATACACAAAATTACTGTGTCTGTCAACATTTTTGATTTCCTGTCTCTTAATTGCTGCTGGCCCAGCTCCCAATATGGGTTGAAAATCTTGTCCCCTTTTGTTTATAATTTCATTCAAAATAGCTTGATACAATGTGGGTGGGTATCCCCTACTTAAGAATGCATTTCTTAAGGATTCCACCTCATCTAAAAATAATTCATCTGTACTACACATTCTGGACGCTCTCACAAGCTGTCCTTTGATAATACCCTTCTTGATGTGCCAAGGGTGCCCACTGTCAAAATGCAAGTACGAATTACAATATGTTTCCTTCCTGAATATTTGTGATGTGAAACCCTTTTGGTTTGATTTTTTAGTAAGTTTGATATCCAAATAATTTAAAGTCTCTTTGCTTATATTGTATGTGAATTTAAGGAAATTGGTCGTGTTTGTTAAATAATCCATAAAGTTTACAAATTGCTCTTCAGTGCCCGATTCTCTATGCCTGGGGGGGGGGGGGGGGGGATGGTAGAGCGGCAGATACCAGCACTTTTGGGGGAAGACTGCTTGGATACGAGAGTGGAGCCATCAGGGGTGATAGCACACTCTTCATGACCTCAAAGGCACCATGACCCAGGCCCAAGGGAGCCTCTGGCTCCAAAGAGCCAGGAGACTTCTCCCATACCAAGGAGGTGGGCTCCAAGACCGATGTAGGCACCAAGCTCATCTGCACTGATGTCCCAAGAGGCAGATTCGGATCTGACAAAGGTCCATTCTGACTCTCCTCCCTGGACCCAAGGGGGGAGCATCAGCTCCCAGACCTTTTGACAGAAGATGGCACCAAAGAGGTCAGAATGGAAGTCAGGACCGAAAATCCTGGGGTAGGTCTCGGACCTAACGGTTCCACTGCAAACACATCCAAGCACTCCAGCTCCGAAACCACTCGGGTTGGAGAAGGAATAGAAAAAGGGGCAGTGGCAGTTTTTGGTTCCAATTCCTTCTGGGCTGGACTCAAAAGGATCTTGGCCAGAGCCAGAGTCCAAAGGAACCTCCTGACCACCCACTCCATATCATTGTCTGACAGACTCCTGGAGGATCAAGAGGACAGGATCGAGGATTTGGCGCTTCTAGCCACCGACTGCAAAATATGTGTCTGTGGAACAGATGAGACCGGCTCCAAGGTTAGGGACCAGCTCCATCTATGGCTCCTAGTTGGTTCTGAAGAAACTGATGGAATCGAAGGAGTTGTCTTTTCAGGCCCAAAAGCCTTCGGGTCCAAAGTCATGTCTTTAGCTAGCTTCTTTACCAGCTCAGAAGTAGGAGCCAAAGAAGAGGCTCTTTTAATTGACTTATCTGATTTTGGGGATTGAGAAGATTTGGAGGAGGTCTGTTTCTATTCTAGTGCCTCAGAAAAAGGAACATTAAGCAATCCTCTGACTATAAGCTTGTTTTTGCATTCCTGCAGGACCCTGGAACTAAAAAGTACAGTTGTGTACACTTACCATAAATGTAGATGTTTGAGTGTATTCACTGTTGCAGTCATTACATTTGGGTAATCTTCTGGAAGGTTGCCCTCAGTCGGCCTGAATAACAAAGTCTTGGGTCCTGCATCAGTTGCTGTCTCCTCTTCCATGACGTCAGGTCGTCAGAGGTATAAAACATGCAACCGATGCCATTTTATTCAGTTTCTCTTGCCCCAGATGTCAGGTGCCACTCAAATGGGGAGCAAAAAAAAATATATATATATATATATACACACATATATATATATATATATATATATATATATATATATATATAAATAAACAGTAATATATATGTAAATGCACTTTTAGCAACATAAACTTTACCTTCATCTAAAAGCAAATACACCACAAAGGCTTTAGAATATAGTGAAGGAAAGAGAAATTATAGAAAAGGGGTATGATGGGTGGGTAACCTGGACTGCAACAGTGAATATACTGGAACATCTATATTTATGGTAAGTGTACACAACTGTACTATGTTCTTCGTGTTTCACTGTTGCAGTCATTACATTTGGGTAGAATCCCAAAGCTATGGATGGGAAGATGGCACTAAATAGCATTAGCAGTGGCTAGAAGGCCCTGCAGAACTGCAGTGGCAAAGCCTGCCCTGGATTTGGAGAAGAGAGGCAAATGGTAATGCTTTGTGAAGGTATGAACAGAGCTCCAAGTAGCAGCTTCTAGAATGTCTTTGGTTGGAACTCCTCTGAGAACGGCTGCTGAGGTAGAGGCAGCCCTGGTGGAATGTGACCCGATTCCCTTGGGCATGTTTACCATGATGCAAGTAGGAGAAACGAATGCAGTGGCTTATCCACTTAGAAATATTCTGCTTTGATATAGCCTTCCCCTCTGATCCTGAAACAAATGCCACCAGTAGTTGCTCAGACATTCTTAGAGATTTGGTCTTGTTTAAGTAGAATCTTAGTTGTCTGTGAACATCCAATGAATGCAGAATCCGCTCCCCCTTGTTCTGCGGATTTGGGTAAAATGTTGGCAGGTGAATAGTTTGGTTAAGAGCCACACTGGATACTACCTTAGGCATAAAAGAAGGATTGGTCCTGAGGGACACCCTGTCCGGGTAAAATGTAATAAAGTCTCCACAGCCATGAGAGCCTGTAGTTCTGAAACCCTTCTTGCTGAAGTGATTGCCAAAAGGAAAGCTGTTTTCCAAGATAAAAATTTTATATCCACAATCACTGCTTTTTCAAAAGGAGGCAGGGTGAGTTTTTCCAGCACAAATTTGAGGTCCCATGCAGGAGTTGGTGATCTTCTGGGAGGCCTTAAATTTTTGGCCCCTTTAAGATACTGTTTTAGCAGAGGATAAGAAAAGATAGGAGGCTCAGTGTTGTAATGAGCCAAGATGGCAGAGGCATAGATTTTTATTGAAGAAAAAGATAGGCCCTTGTCAAGCATCTCAGTTAAGTATTGTAAAATCTGAGGGATTTTTGGTTTTGCTGTGTCCGTT
The DNA here is from genome assembly GCF_019279795.1 of Protopterus annectens. Taxonomy (NCBI): domain Eukaryota; kingdom Metazoa; phylum Chordata; order Ceratodontiformes; family Protopteridae; genus Protopterus; species Protopterus annectens. Next base: position 497,330,764 of record NC_056740.1, on the reverse strand, counting down.
CCTTGTGCTTGGTTCCAAGCACAGAATCTCTTCCATTTATCAGCATAAGATTTTCTAGTACTAGGCCCTCTGGCTTCCAAAATGACATCCATCACAGCTTTACTGAGAGGTGTTGTTTGAATGATTAAATGATCAGCCATGCTGCAAGGTTCAGAGTTTGGAGCTGAGTGTGCAGAATTTGATTGTTCTGCTGAGACAGTAGATGAGGTGTTTGAGGCAAGTACCATGGAGGAAGTTGAGGCATATTTCTTAGAACTGGGTACCAGTGCTGGCGAGGCCAGTCCGGAGCAATTAGGATCATTTTTGTTTTTTCCTGTCTGACTTTTAATAAGACCTTGGAGAGAAGAGACAGAGGGGAAAGGCATAGACTGATAGGTTTTTCCAACTGAAGGATAGGGCATCCACTTTCCATTCTTGTCTGTGATAAGTCCTTGTGCAGAATTTGTCCAGTTGATAATTTTGGGGAGGGGAAAATAGATCTATATCTGGGCTCCCCCATGTCTGTGTTACCATGCTGAAGATTTGTGGATCCAGTTTCCACTCATGCAGGTCCATAATATTTCTGCTTAGGTCATCTGCCAGAGTATTTTGTTTTCCTGGCAGGAACTGAGCTTGAAGATGTACTCAGTAAGTCAAGGCTGTGTTCCACAATGCCATGGCTAGTCTGCAAAGGGGGTAGGAATGTGTACCCCCCTGCTTTTTTATGTACTACATAACCGTGGTGTTGTCCATCTTTATCAGTAGTTGTCCTGGATGAAGTAAGTCCTTGAAGGCTGTCAGAGAATTCTGAAAGTACAGTTGTGTACCTACCATAAATGTAGATGTTCGAGTGTATTCACTGTTGCAGTCATTACACTTGGGTTATCCTGCTGGCAGGCTACCCTCAGTCGGCCTGAATTCCAAAGTCCTGGTCCAGCATCGGTTGCTGTCGCCTCTTCCCTGACGTCAGTGTGCCAGGGGTATATAAGATGCAGCTGACGCCATTTTCTTCAGTTTTTCTTGCCCCAGATGTCAGGTGCCCCCAAGAAGGTAGGCAATACATATTGCTTATAAAAACATTTAGTAAAATAAAAACAATACCTTCATCTACAAGCAAATACACCACATAGGTTTTATAGGATAGAGAAGTATAGATAAGTCCCAGCAAAGAAAGGGGGATGGAGGGTGGGGAACCTAGACTGCAACAGTGAATACACTCTAACATCTACATTTATGGTAGGTACACAACTGTACTATGTTCATCGTGTTTCACTGTTGCAGTCATTACACTTGGGTTGAATCCCAAAGCTGAGGTAGGGCTGCTGGGTCTAAATAGGATTAGGAGTGGCTATGAGGCCCTGCAGAACTGCAGTGGCAAAGCCTGCTCTGGATTTAGAGTAAAGAGGTAAGTGATAATGCTTGGTAAAAGTGTGCACTAAACTCCAAGTTGCAGCCTCCAAAATTTCCTTGGTTGGTACTCCTCTGAGAAAGGCTGCTGAAGTGGCTGCTGCCCTGGTAGAATGTGGCCTAATATTCTTAGGCACTGACTTGCCATGCTGTGCATAGTAGAAACGAATGCAGTGTCCTATCCATTTTGAAATAGTCTGCTTTGAGATAGCCTTTCCTTGTGATCCTGCAGCATATGCTACAAACAGTTGCTCAGTTTTTCTGAAAGCTTTTGTTTTGTCCAAGTAGAAGCGTAGCTGCCTGTGTATGTCCAAAGAGTGCAGAAGTCTCTCCCCTTTATTCTGGGGATTTGGATAAAATGTTGGCAAATGAATGGTTTGGTTAAGAGCCACACTGGATACTACCTTTGGCATAAATGTTGGGTTTGTCCTTAGAGAAACCCTGTCCAGATGAAAAATGATAAAAGGTTCCACTGCCATATACGCCTGTAACTCTGAGACTCTTCTTGCTGAAGTTATTGCTGGGAGCAGAGCAGTTTTCCATGATAAGAATTTTATGTGAGCTGTATTGGCTGGCTCAAAAGGAGATAGTGTTAGCTTTTCTAAGACAAAGTTGAGGTCCCATGTAGATATCGGTGCTCTCCTTGGGGGTCTTATGTTTTTTGCCCCTCTGAGGTACTGTCTTAGCAGTGGATGAGAGAAAATAGGAGGTTCTGTATTGTAATGAGCTGAAATGGCAGACGCATGGATCTTAATTGATGAGAAGGATAGGCCTTTGTCCAGCATCTCAGTTATGTATTGTAAAATCTGAGGAATATTTGGAACAAGTGGTTCAAGTCCTTGTGCCTGGTTCCAAGTACAGAATCTCTTCCATTTTTCTGCATAAGATTTTCCTGGTGCTGGGCCTCCTGGCTTCCAAAATGACATCCATAACAGCTTTAGAGAGAGGTGTGTTCTGAGTGGCTATATTATCCTCCATGCAGCCAGATTTAGGGTTCTGAGATGGCTGTGCTGGATCTGATTGTTTTGTTGAGTCAGAAGATGAGGAATTAGAGGTAAAGTCCAGGCTGGGCCTTGAGACAAGCTCTTTAGGGTTGGGTACCAGTGCTGGCGTGGCCAGTCTGGGGCAATCAAAATCATTTTTGGCTTCTCTTGTCTGACTTTTAGGAGCACCTTGGGAAGGAGAGGCAGTGGTGGAAAGGCATAAACTGTTAGGGTTTTCCAGCTGAAAGATAGAGCATCCACTTTCCATGCTTGTAAGTCCTTGTGCAGAATCTCTGTAGTTGGTAGTTGTGAGGGGAGGCAAAGAGATCTATGTCTGGGCATCCCCATTTTCTTGTTATCATGCTGAAGACCTGTGGATTTAGTTTCCACTCGTGAAGGTCCATGAGGTTTCTGCTTAGTTCGTCTGCCAGAGTATTTTTCTTTCCTGGCAGGAATTCTGCCTGCAGATGTACTTGATAGGTCAGTGCTGTGTTCCACAAAGTCATGGCTTGCCTGCAGAGGGGGTAGGAATGTGTGCCCCCTTGCTTGTTTATGTACCACATAACTGTAGTATTGTCCGTCTTTAGTAATAGTTGTCCTGGATGTAGTAGATCCTTGAAGGCTGTCAGGGCATTCTGTACAGATAGCATCTCTTTTTGATTGATGTGAAGATGCATTTGGTCCGTGGGCCATGTGCCCTGAATACATTTTCCTGCCATGTGTGCCCCCCAGGCATAATCCGATGCATCTTTTGTTAGTGTCTGCCTGGCTGTGGGTAAAGTGAAAGGCTGTCCCTTGTTGTGGTGACAGGCCAGTGCCCACCATCGAAACTCCTGTTGCAGGCAGGGAATAAGAGTTATTATTGTTTCCAGGCTGTGGCAATGTTGAGTCCAAACACTGTTTAGGTACCATTGTAGCTTCTTCATATGCAGTCTTGCATACGGAATTAGCAGGATGCAAGATGCCATGAAGCCCAAAGCCTGCAGAATTTTTCTTGCAGGTAGCTGGGTCTTTGTAGCCATCATTTGAAAGCAATGAGTCAGTTGCCTTTGCTTGTCTGGCATGAGATAAGCCATCTGGGCAGTTGTATTTAAGCTTGCACCCAGGAATATTATCTCTTGAGAGGGCACTAGTTTTGATTTCTTTTCCTTTACTGTGTACCCTAGGCAAATTAGTAATTATTTTACAAATGCCAGATGCTTTAGTAGAATGTCCTTGCTCTCTGCTTGAATAAGGCAGTCATCCAAGTAGGGATATATTTGAATTCCTTTTTGTCTGAAAAATGCAATTACTGGTGCCAGGCATTTTGTGAAGACCCAGGGCACAGTAGATAAGCCAAAGGGCAGTGCAGAGAATTGGTAATGCAATGAGCCAGCTATGAATCTGAGGTATCTTCTGCAAGACTGTCTAATTGGGACATGCAGGTATGCCTCTTTGAGGTCCAAAGTAACTAGCCAAGCCTTCTTGCCCAGCATGGGTAGAAGTTGCTGCAGTGTCAACATTTTGAATTTTGGAACATCCAGGAAAGAATTTAGAATTGACAGGTCCAGTATTGGTCTCCAGGCTTTGTCCTTTCTGGGTACCAAGAAAAGTCTTGAGTAAAATCCTTGCCCCTGTTCTTGCTGTGGTACTTTTTGAATAGCTCTCATGTCCATGAGAGCAGAAATTTGTTTTTGTGCCTCTGCCCATTGGTTTTGTGGCAGGTCTGGCATACCTTTTGACCTTGGTAGGGTGTGAAAGTGGAACCTGTAACCCTGAGAAACAATATTCAGTACCCATTTGTCCTGGGTGATCATGTGCCAATTTTGTGAGAAAAGTGCTAGTTTTCCCCCTAAGGGTGCTATCAAAAGGTAAGTGCTTGGCTTTTGTAGAGGGAAGTCATTGGGACTGTTTCCTATAAGGTTGTGATTTATCTTCTCCGCCTTTGGGGGCTGAAGCACCCCATTGTTTAGGTCTGTATAAGCCTTGGGGCTGAGATCTGCCTCTTGGGTGTCTGTATCTGCCTCTTTGTGGCCTGTCTGACACTGGAAAGGACCAATTTTTTGAAGGCCAGTTTCTGCTAAATCTAGGTGGCTGAACCTGTAAGAAATCCTTTACTGTCTGCATTGATTTTGCTTTATCCTCCATTTTCTTTAACACCTCTTCTGCCTTAACACCAAACAAAGTATCATGCTGTAATGGAGCATCCAATAATTTTGCTTTAACATGATCAGGTAAACTTTGTTCTTTTAACCAAGCATGCCTTCGAATGACAGAGCCTGTAATTGCGGCTCTGCAAGAAGCCTCTAATGAATCAAAACCACATTGCAGAGTATGCTTTCCCACTTGTTTAGCTGCATGCAATAAATCCTGCATTTCCTTATTGTCAGGACATTCTGAGCTTGTAAGCATTTGCTGTTTTAGCAAAGATATTAGGTATTGTTGATATTTAAGCATGTGAAACTGGCAGTTTAAAGCCCTTACAGCTAAAGTAGCAGAAGTGTAAACTTTTTCCCCCATCTATCCAATGCTCTAGAATCCCTATCAGAGGGAACAGGGTTTTTTGCAGTGGAAGCCTTGACCCCTTTGGGACCCTGAGAAATTGTTTCTGGGTCAGCAGCAGGGTTTTTATAAAGAAATTTATGAGAGTCTGGGACCCTGTAGTACCTATCTGGCTTGACTGGTGCAGGGGGTAAAGAATCAGGAGACAAACTGGATTCAGAAAAAACATCATCAACAATATCTAGTACAGGGGGGATAGCAAGGGGCCTGTGCTGAGGCAGTAAAAGAAAGTCTCTGAGCCTTTTCTTGGATTCTGAATAATCCTGGCTCTCCCAATGGAAATGCTCCCTCATGGTGTGCAGGGTTTCCCCAAAAGAGTAATCCTCAGAAGTAGAGGCTGAAGGGATATAGTCTTCAGCGTCACAGTCCTCATAGGGAGGAAGAGGATCCCTGTTCTGAAGAGGAATCAGAGGAAATAGAAACCTGGTCAGAGGAGTCATAGTCAGTGTCTTGCCTAGGCCTTTTATCAGGAGGGGGATGGGAACCCCTGATCAAAGTAATTAGGTCCTCAGCCATTTTAAGCATCTGTTTCTTTGGCATGGATGACTGTCCAGGTGAATGCTGTGCTTGTTTCTTTGTCTTTAATGGTGTTTTAGACTTTGCCTTGGCTGCTGAAGTGGACTTGATAGTAAGCTGTGTAGGTCTGAAAACACCCTCAGAAGCCGATGCCTGCTCAGCGGCTCCGGACCCATCTGAGGGAATAGTTTCCACAGGCCCAATACCTTGAGTTTCCAGAGGCCTAGTTGTCTCCACATGGGAGTCGGGGGCGGCCTGTGGCTTTGAGGTAGTGGGTGTCAGGGGCTGCGAAAGCACCTCACTGAGAACCGGCGACTGGCCTAGAAGAGACTTTGTCGTCGGTTTTGGACCTCGGATGCCTGTCCTTTTTTTTGTCTTTGTGTTTTTTATGAATTCCGGTCATCGGTTGTTCCGACAGCATTACGTAATTAAACCTTCGGCCAAAGTAATGTAAAGCAAAATCAAACTGACACTTAATAGTGCGTTGGTTGAATCTAGCAGAAAACCGACAACTAGCAACGTCGTGGTCAGGGCCTAGGCAAGGAATACAGTAAGAGTGAAAATCCTTATGAGGTATTTGCTTCCCACAAGAAATACAATTGTTAACTTTTACTGACATCGGTCTGGAGCAAGAAAAAGTTTCCCCAATGGGGTATTTAGCTTTATTGAAGACTTCGGTTCTGAAATTCAATTTCGAAAATCTCAGGAGTCGGCTGACCGGCACTTGCGAACTGCTTTTGCTTCGGGCACCGCGCGGCAAGAAAGACTGGGAAAATGGCATTGGCTGCATCTTATATACCTCTGGCGCACTGATGTCAGGGAAGAGGCGACAGAAACCGACACCAGACCAGGACTTTGGAATTCAGGCTGACTGAGGGTAGCCTGCCAGCAGGATAATCCAAATGTAATGACTGCAACAGTGAAACACGATGAACATCAGCTAGCATCTCTTTCTGGCTGATGTGCAGATGCATTTGTTTTGGGCTCCATATGCCCTGAATGCATCTCCCTGCCAGGTGGGCTCCCCAAGCATAGCCTTATGCATCTGTAGTTAGGGTTTGGGTGGCAGAGGGTAGAGTGAATGACAGTCCTTTGTTTTGGTGACATGTCTCTGCCCACCAAAGAAACTCCTGTTGTAGGCAGGGAATGAGAGGAATCATTGTTTCCAGACTGTAACAATGTTGACTCCATAAACCATAAACTTTTTAGGTACCATAGAAGTTTCCTCATATGCAGTCTTGCATATGGAATTAGTAGAATGCAGGATACCATGAACCCCAAAGCCTGCAGAATGTGTCTTGCAGATAACTGGGTTTTTGTTGCCATCTGTTTGAAGTATGTTGTCAGTTGCCTTTGTTTGACTGGCATAAGGTAAGCCATCTGGGAAGTTGTATTCAAGCTTGCACCCAGGAATTTAATTATTTGAGAGGGTACCAGTTGTGATTTCTTTTCATTTATTGTGTACCCTAGGCATGTTAGAAGCCTTTTTACAAATGCCAGATGTTGAAGAAGAATGTCCTTGTTCTCTGCTTGAATGAGACAGTCATCCAGATAAGGATAAATTTGTATGCCTCTTTGCCTGCAAAATGCAATTACTGGTGCCAGGCACTTTGTAAAGACCTGGGTGTAGTAGATAAGCCAAAGGGCAGTGCAGAGAATTGGTAATACAAAAAAACCTGCCTTGAAGCGGAGGTATCTTATGCACGATTCCCTTATTGGGATATGCAGGCATGCCTCTTTTAAGTCTAGAGTTACTAACCAAGTGTTTCTGCCCAGCATAGGCAGTAGCTGTTGTAAAGTCAGCATTTTGAATTTTGGAATGTCCAGGAATGTATTCAAAATCGATAAGTCCAGTATTGGATGCCAGGCATTGTCTTTTCTGGGTACCAGGAACAGTCTTGAATAAAAACCTTGTTCTTTTTCCTGTTCTGGTACTGGTTGAATGACCCCCATACCCATGAGGAATGTAACTTGTTTCTGAGCCTCTGCCCACTGATTTTGTGGCAGATCTGGCCAACCGTTTGGAATTGGCAAAGTATGGAAATGAAATCTGTACCCCTGGGATACTGTGTTTAATAACCACTTGTCCTGGGTAATTAGCTTCCAATTTTGAGCATGAAGTACTAATTTCCCCCCAAGGGGGCTGCCAAAAGATAAGTGCTTGGTGGAGTAGAGGGAAGTCATTGAGACTGCTTACTGTAGGGTTGTGCTTTGTTACCTCCAGATTTGGAGGTGGAGGCACCCCACTGATTTGACCTGTAAGAACCCTGTGATTGGTATCTAGAGCCTTTTAAGCACCTGGATTTGCCTTGAGAAGCTCTGTTGGACACAGGAAAGGACCAATTTTTAGTAGGCCAGTGCCTATTGAACCTGGGTGGCTGCACTTGTAAGAAATCTTTTACAGTTTGTATAGATTTAGCTTTATCTTCCATTTTCTTTAAAACCTCTTCTGCCTTATTACCAAACAGAGTATCATGCTGTAAAGGGGCATCCAACAATTTTGCTTTAACATGATCAGGCAGATTTTGCTCCTTGAGCCAGGCATGCCTTCTAATCACAGATCCAGTAACTGCGGCCCTGCAAGAGGCCTCCAAAGAATCAAAACCACATTGCAAAGTATGCTTTCCAACCTGTTCTGCTGCATGCAATAAATCCTGTAATTCTTTATTTTCCACACAATCAGAGATCAACATCATTTTCTGTTTCAATAAGTCCATAAGATGCTGTTGATATTTAAGCATATGAAACTGGCAGTTTAAGGCCCTAATTGTCAAAGTTGCAGACATATAAACCTTCTTTCCCCCATCTACCCAGCGCCCTGGAATCTCTATCAGAGGGGGTAGGATTTTTGGCTGTAGAGGCCTTTACACCTTTGGGACCCTGTGAGATAGTCTCAGGATCAGCAGCAGGATTTTTGAATAGAAATTTGTGGAAGTCAGGAACCCTGTAATATCTGTCTGGCTTACTAGGAGCCGGAGGTAGGGAATCAGGAGCCATGCTTGATTCCGAAAACACATCATCAGCAATGTCCAATACAGGAGGTATAGCCAAAGGCCTATGCTGAGGAAGAAGAAGGAAACCCCTAAGCCTCTTTTTTGATTCAGAGAAATTCTGACTCTCCCAATGAAAATGTTCCCTTAAAGTATGCAAGGTTTCTCCAAAAGAATAATCCTCAGGAGGAGATGCAGATGGGATTGATTCTTCTGCATCTGAATCCTCAAAGGGTGGGATAGAAAGTTCCTGATCAGAAGAGGAATCAGAAGAAATGGAAACCTGACCTGAAGATTCATAATCAGTGCCTTGCCTAGGCCTCTTAGTGGGGTGGGGGGGGGGGGGTTGGGAACCCCTGATCAAGGTAATTAAGTCCTCAGCCATTTTGATCATCTGTTTTTTAGGCATAAGGGCCTCAGTATGTGGTTCATGCATCGTTTTTTTAGACTTAGAAGATGTTTGATCTTGTTTTTGAAGCTGGCGTCGGTTTTATATAAAAATGTTGAGGCCTGAAAACACCCTCAGAAGCCGGTGCCTGCTCAGCAGCTCCAGACCTATCCAAGGGAGAGACATCCACGGGTTCAATACTCTGAGAATCTCACGGCATACCAGACTCCACATGGGTCTCAGTAGAGGCCTGCGACTCAAAAGTAGCGGGTATCAGGGGCTGCGGAAGTGCCTCACTGAGTACCGGCAAACCGGCGACTGGCTTAGGAGAAGCTTCAGAGCAAAACCAAATGCTGTGCACGTGGGTACTGCATGGCCGGAAAGTACCATTCAACAAACACAAATAGCCAGCAATGTTAGCAGTCAGGATACAATCCAAAATAGATAGTGAATAAAAAATGACTTTATTTTAATTTATAAACAGACCAGTTTTGGCAGATTCATGCCTTCTTCAGTGTTAGACAAACGGACAGGAGAAGCTTCGTCATCAGTTTTGGACCTTGACGGTCTGTCTCTGTCTTTTTCTTTGCGTTTTTTGTGAACTCCGGTAGTCAGAATGCTAACCGATGACATTTCAGGGTAATTAAATCTGGATCCAAAGTATTTAGAAGCAAAAATATACTGACGCTTAATAGTGCATTGGTTAAATCTAGCATAAAACTGACAGCAAGGCACGTTATGATCTGGGCCTGGCAAGGAATACAGTACAAATGAAAATCCTTATGAGGCTTCTCACAAGTAATGCAATTATTAACTTTTACTGACATCGGTAAGGAGCAAGAAAACGTTTCCCCAACGGGGTACTTAGCTTTAGTTGAAGACTTCGGTTCTGAAACTCGAATGCAAAAATTTCAGGAGTCGGGCGACCAGCACTTGCGAACTGCCTCTGCTTCAGGCACTGTGCGGCAAGAAAGACTGAATAAAATGGCGTCGGCTGCATGTTTTATACCCCTGATGACCTGATCTCATGGAGGAGGAGACAGCAACTGATGCAGGACCCAAGACTTTGTTATTCAGGCTGACTGAGGGCAACCTGCCAGCAGGTTACCCAAATGTAATGACGGCAACAGTGAAACACGAAGAACATCCGTGACAAATGTAGCATGAGTCTTGAAGGTATATTGCACTCAAACAGTAGACACAACTAGTGCGCCCGTTGGTCAATGACATTTTTTTTTAACAGGAATCACACTTTTTGAAGCCTGACTGCTTTACTTCTTTTCCTTCCTTGGACAATAACAACAAATACTGCCCAGGAAACTAGATGAATAATAATGATAATAAGGTTAACTGTGAAACGATCAAAACTATCAAACTATTAAACACACCACACTATAAAAGATTTGTTTTTAAACAGTCAAGCATGGAAGAGGAAAAAAGGCTAGAGGAGAGGTCTCTAAGTAAAATGACAATCTCCTTTAGCCAGAGGAGACATCTGTAATTTAAATGGGCTAAGGAAAGAAAAGGCAAACCCTCTAACTTAAACAAGTTTGTTAAAGATAAGAAAAGTTTTTAGTGAAAAAGGGATAGGGAGCCGTAGGCCTGATGAAAGCGACGACCAACCACAAACAAACGCAACAACCAAAAACTACTAATTTAGCACAAGTGAAACCTAAAACCCAGTAAATAACTACAATAACAATGTTTATCCAAAATTATTACGGAAAAATAGAATAATATTGAAAAAACTACTTTCAATTAGCCTAAGCCTAGTGAGAAGCACCCGATCTAGTTTAGCGGCAAATGAGATCTGGGTAATCTTCTCTAAGCATGATGGGATAGGATATACCTTTGAGCCAGTTGAAGCTCTCAAGTTTAGTAATAGGCCAAGTTGGAACCGATGCTCAATTCTGAACTCAACCAGCAAGAATGAAGGTGAGATGGGATAACATAACATCACATGTTTCGTAGTAGAGTGCAATGAGAAACAACATGAGCTGGAGAAAATATGTGAGGAAAAATCATTAGTCATGCTATTGTACATAGATTAGTGTGTGATTAATGAGACCTGAGGCAATTCTAGTAAGATATTTAAAGAAATATAATAGAGTAAATGATTAGAGACAGCTGAGGAAATTCAGCGATGTCTTAGTATGAGAGATGTTGCTCATATTATTATTAAAGGAAGTAAGGATGGAGAGAAAAGGAGATTATAAGAACAGTGCAGGGTATGGTGTCTTCAGGTTGGAGGTGGTGAGTGAACTATAGTGAATAAATTCAGCTAGGACTGGCACAGCAGCAGGTCCATGATTTTGTAAGGTATTCTTTTAGGGAGCAGCTAAAGATGGGGAGGTTAGAAATAGTTCATAGGTTCATAGGTTCATAGGTAAGCCTAGCCAACAAGGTTCCCTGGCTTACGCCACCCAAGAAAGTTATTTTCCTGTACCACTGTCAAGCAGAGACACAGAAGTGATCCCCGGGGTGTATTTCCTATTTCCCATCCACTCATCAAGACTTTTCTTGACGAGTGCTAATGAAGAACTTAACATAGATGGATAGTTTGTTCCAGAATATGGGAAGTCTCTTGGACAGGAATCTATCCAGCCAGCATGTCCTGTTTATTGTGGTGACAAGGTTTAGGTCCCTAGAGTGTGTAGCTCAGAGGGATTGGGATTTCTTTAGGTGTAGCATGTCCAACAGCTCTGGGTTTGACATAGCTTTATATGTTAGGCATAGATCACCTCGGAGTAGGCGATGTGCTACGGAGTAAAGCTGGAGTTTTTTGAGGCGGTCAGTGTAGGGCATTTGTTTGAGGCCAGTAATCCTCTTTGTGAGGTACTTCTGTGGCCTTTCCAGCTGCTGCAGATGTCTTGTGGGGTACATTTCAAAAGGGGCGTTGTACTCTATAATGGGACTGATGAGTGTCGAGTAGAGGGGAACAATGACCTATTTTTTCCTGGATGAGAACCCTTTTATGATGAGGTGTGTCATGTAGAAGGACTTCCTGACTACTGTGGCGATGTGACTATCAAAGGAGAGACTACTGTCCACCTGGGTCCCAAGGTCTCTTATCACGCATTTGGTGTTAAGTAGATTGCTGCCTATGTGGTAGTTCATGGGTACAGAGTTCTTACCAAAGGGGATGACACTGCACTTTTTGACATTGAGCTTGAGGCCATGGCTCTGACACCAGGCATGTGTCTCAGCGAGGCCCTTCTGTTGGATGTCCACATCATTTGGGGACTTGGCTATGGCTCCTAGTTTGCGGTCATCTGTGAACTTCATTAGCCAGAGGCCTTCTGTGTTAGCTTGTACTTCAGAGAAGTAGATACCAAACAGGAGAGGTCCCAAGACGGAACCCTGTGGTACTCCACTTGTCACTGCTCTGAGGTCAGATTTGGAGTCTGTAGCATTTACAGTGGGGGTTCTGTCAGTGAGCTAGTTGGCAACCCATCTTGTGACATAGGGATTTATACCTAGTTTAGTGAGTTTAGCTATAATTCCAGAATGGGGGATGGTGTCAAAAGCCTTGGCGAGGTCAAGATAGGCTGTGTGAACCACCTTACCCTCATCTACGGCTTTGGTGACTGCCTCAAAGAAGTGGATCAGGTTCAGGGGGCATGATCTGCCTTTCACAAACCCGAACTGGGTGGGATCTAGAGTTTGGAGGTTACCAATGTCTTTGTTTATGAGTTCCATGATGATATGTTCCATGGCCTTGCAGACCAGGCTCGTCAGGCTAACAGGTCGATAGTTCCCGGGATCAGTGGTGGCTCCCCCTTTGTGGAGTAGGATAACTGTTGCTGTGTGCCATTCAGTGGGCACAAAGCCTGATGCGAGGCTATTATTGAACATGGTGCTTAAGTGGGGAGCCAGTTCATTCTGAAGTTCGTGTAAAACGCAGCCTGGGATGTTGTTCAGTCCCATGGATGCTGTGTTTTTGGCTTTAGAGAGTGCAACTTTTACCTGCGTAGTTGTGATTACAATGACTCTGCATTCTTCCTGTATAGATATGGGCCCTTTAGGGGGTGAAAGGGGGTAAAGTTAGCACTGAACCTATCTGCCAGGATGTTGGCAATATCAGTTGGTTCTGTAATTTTCTTGCCTTTGTGCTATAACTCAGAGCAGATCTGGGTGTTGCCATCGAGATTCTTGGCATAGCTATAGAATGCTTTGTGGGTGTCCTTGGAATTAGTGGCGATTTTGTTTTCGTAGCTAGCTTTGGAGCATCTTATAAGGGATCTCAGCTTCTTACTGAGGCTGACCTGAGAGCTCCTCTACTCATGGGATTTTACTCTCTTTTGCAACAGTTTCTTCCTTATGTTGTACAGTTTGTTTATGGCAGGGGACCACCAGATTGGCTTCCTTTTTTTGGAGGATAGCGTCTTGGTTCTGTTTGGGATAGCACGATCCATGCACTCATTTAAGTGCTTATAGAGTGCATTTGTGTAGGATTCAGCAGTTGTAACTGTATTGTCCATCTGCATGGGTGTCATGAAGTTCACCACTTCTGTCTTAAGAAGCATGAAGTTGGCTTTGGAGAAATTTTTTACTGTGGTTTCCTTAATAGGGGGTGGGGGCGGGATGTGGATATCAAGGGTGATTAGCTTATGGTCAGATCGGACCAACGAGGAGTTGACTTCAGGACGGTGTGGAACACCGGTCACTCATGTTGGTAATGACTAGGTCTAGGATATTGTTGCCCCTGGTGGGGGTGTGGATAAGTTGATCCAGGGCATTGGAGTTTATGAATTCCAGAAAGCGTTGAGCTAAGGAGTTGGTACACAAGTACTTTTCCCAGTTAATGGTGGGGTAGTTGAAGTCGCCCATTATTAGGGTGTTTGGTTGAACCCTAATATTTTCCAGTACATCAAGAAAAGACGAGTGGGAATCCTTGGGCATGGTGGGGGATCTGTAGCAAGCTACAATTTGGATTGCAGTTTTGCCCAGAGTTAGTTGCACTTGGATAACCTCAGATGCGTTATGCTGAGCAACTAGCCAGGAGGTGTGGCTATCCTTAATGAATATGGACACACCTCCGCCTTTGGTGTTTCGGTCCAGGTTACATGGCTGAAATGTGTGGTATGAGTTATAGCCTGGTAGTGCAGGGGTGCTCTCTGGAGCCTTGAACCAGGTCTCAGTCACTGCACAGATATTGATGCTCTCCATTTTAAGGAGTGCCTCGAGTGAGTGCATTTTGAGATTTAGACTTCTAGCATTGAGTAGCATTACCCTCAGTTTTTGCTTGCCTGTTCCTGTTGCCACCTGTTCTGGTGGTTATAGGTAAGGAGCTACATTTTTGTTGCTACTGAGTACAAGTATACGCTTTGTCCAGGGGATTTATTTGGTTTATTTATGGTGAGATGTTGTTTGCCTTCTTATCTGAGAGTTCTTTTAGGAAAATATATGTTGGGGGTAAGAGATGGGCAGGTTGAAGGTTTGTGCATGATTTTATGTATTGTTACAAGTTGAGAGTAGGAGAGGTGGATAGGTGAGTTCCAGCCAGCTAAGAGTATGCAGAGCTTTACAGTGACGGGTAGAAGAGGATGAATTAGTAGCAAGCATGGCAATTTTGTGTAGCAGCTTTCAAGTTTATGAATTATTGCAAATTGCTTAGAATTTGGGGCTCCTTAGAGTAGGGAGGGCAGAAGCTAGGTTTTGACTGGAGTAACTTTTGTGGGTGTGCTCAGAAAATGTTTGTTTCTGTATAACATGCTTACCTTTTGATGGGTTTTCTTGATATTTCTTTTGTTATGGAGGTTAAATTTAAGATCATATTCTATTATGACTCCTAATAGTTTGGTATGGTGAGCTAATTCAATTTCATTGCCATTTGCTGAAAAGATTTAAAAGGTGCTGTTAGGGGGTGTGGGTTTTTTGGGGGTAAAGAGGAGGATCTTGTTTTTTTTTTTTTTTTGGTAGGGGGGGTTGAGTAAGAGCTGTGCTCTTGTAAGCCATGTTTTAATGGAGTTGACACTTGTTGACTAACTTTCTGGAGGTGAGTTAATGTGTTCAACGAGCAGAGGATGGTAGAATCATCTGCATATTGAACTAATGTGCCTTCACTAGAAGATGAATGTAGATCATTGATAAAAATATTTAATAGTAGGGTGCCAAGGATGGATCCTTGTGGGACTCCTGTGGAAGACGGACGGTATGCAGAGATGGACCCTTGCTATTTTACACCCTGTTCCCTGTTGGCAAAGTGCTAGAGAACCATTGAACAGATGGAGATGATAGAGCCAGGCTAGAAAGTTGATTGAGGAGTTTAGTGTGAGAGACCAAGTTAAATGCTTCTGATAAATCTAGAAATATTGTAAATACAAGTTTCTTTAGAGTTATGTGGTTTACTGACAGTGTCTGTAAATAATAGTAATGCAGTGGAGGTGCTGTGGTCTGTGTGTTGGTGATTAGCTTATTTTGTAAGAGATAGTGGAGAAATGGTTGCTCTATACATCTTTCAAGAATTTTAGAGAGCGGAGATAGGATGGCTATGGGATGGAAATTTGTAATGTCAGTTGAATTACCTCCTTTATGAAAGGAGTTAAAATGTGCCATTTTTCCATAAGTTAGGGACACAGATTCTACAACTGATCTATTGGGTATGCTATTGCATCTGTAGCTAGATTTAGGTATTCTGGAGGAAGACTGTCATCTGAGGAGGAATAAGCTTTTAGTTTATGTAAAACCTTTTTTATGAGAGTTGTAAAAACTGGTTGAAAGGTAAAGTGAGTGACATTTTCTGTTTGTGTATTGGAGAGGTGTGTTTTGTAAAGGAAATGTGCTAGGGTCTAAGGCAGGGGAAGTTATCCGCATGGAAGGGGTGTGTTAGGTGAGTTTGACATTAAGTTGGCTATGCAGTCTACAAGTATGTGTTGAAATAGGTAGTTGTCTGAAGATGGGGAGTGTCTAGGTATGGGCTCAGATCCTTTTGTCCCTGGGTTGATAAGACAGGATATGGAGGACTAGAATTTTTAAGGTTGTTTTTATGGCTATCTTGTATGTGAGTATAATAATTTTTATTTATTTTTTATTTTATTTTACATTTGTTAACCGGGAAAGTCCGACTTGATACAGGTCCATTTTCAGGGGTGGCCTGGGGAGAAAAGCTCCAAATGTACAAAAACAAGTATAAATACAGTGAAATTATTACAGTGAGTTATCACAAAACTGAGATTTGTTTAATGATATGTACACACAGGTACATGTTTTTCTCACATACACACAGCAAAGGTTGGAAGCAAGTAGCTGAGAAAGAAATAGTTAAAGATTTCATCTGAAAAAGGAAAACACATATATTAAGGTGGTTATCATACATGGTGTAGTGTTAACTTTAAATCTTTCCAGTAGGTGGGTGATACGCAGAATTTTAAAGAGTTAGAGAGTCAGAGTTTTATTCTTAAGACTTTTTATCTGTATTAACTTGTTTTTTGACTTGGTTTTGTAGCTGTCTAAATAACTGTCAGAATAGTTGCCAATATTTGTCATGTTTATTCTTTTGCCAGTTAATCCATGCTTTGTCTCCGTCTTTCATAAGAAGTTTGCATTGGTTGGTGAGGCATGGGATATAGCTGTTTTAATTCTTTTATACACTGTGGGGCTAAGGTGCTAAGAATATTTAGAAATGCTGCATTGAAGTATTCAGCTGCATCGTTTAAGGGGAGTCTTTTTAGGATGGACCAGTTAACTGCTATCAAAACTTCAATGAAAGTCTCTTTGGAGAAAGTGTGGAGATTACAGGTAGTGTTGACCTTATGTTCCTTTGTTAGTTGTGTAATACAACTGTGGGTATAAGTTGGCAGGTGAACACTTAGTGTATCAGGCAGGATACCTGAGGGGGTAAAATTAGATGGGTTGATAACCAGAATCCAGTCCAGGATAGATTGCTGGGAGTTATGCTTGCCATATCTTGTTGTGTATTATTAAGCTGAGTGAATCCAAAGAGGTTCCTGCTGTTGATTGCTGAATTTGCTAACAAAGACTGCTAGTCAATATTTACATCACTCAGGAGAATAATTTTATTTGTGGTTGTAACTGATATCTAGGGCAGTATGTTTTCAGGTATTGGAGTGTTCTGTCCTGGGAGATATATAGCACAGCAATGCACATGGTCCTGGCTCTATTAAGGTTTAGGAATGACATTATGATTTCTGCTTTTCCAAATTTCGGGATTGTACCTGTATAAGGAGTTACTGTAAGCCTATTTGGGAAGACTATAGCTATTTCACCTGCTTTTAAGTGTTCTCTCATGCCTAATAATATTATAACCAGGGGTAGTATTTCAGCATCTTTTTTGGTGGGGGGTTTAGTCATGTCTGTGTTGTGGCTAGGATGTCTGGGTTGTGTTGAGCCATCCAGGCATGAACATTTGGGATTTTGTTGTATATGCTTCTACGGTTTAGAGAGACTATTTAAACTTTTAGGGTGTATTCTTTGGTTTGGGGGTTGGTTGGGACCTGGTTGGGGTGGATGTCACCACACTGATTTATGGTAGATAAAGATGGCTTGTTTATTATAGAATTTTTTAGCAGAGATGGGTAGAAATATTACCTTAACACTGGGTATGACATTTTTTAGTATATTTGGCTTACAGCAGTGGAATGGATATATGAGGAATAAGTTTGAAAATACTTTTGAGTAGCTAGTGAGAAGATGTTTGATAAGTGAGGAAGAAGTAATCACTGAAGTGTGGTTATTTATTATTATTTATAGGTGAGGATGTTAGGAATGAGAGGAGGTAGATGAAAACGTTGATAGGAAACACCATGGTTAGTATTGTAAAAATCTTGTAGTATGGTGAGGTGAGTTAATAAGCATTGATAATAGTGTGGAGAATAGGTAGGTTTTGATGGGGAGAGAGCACAGTGAGATTTTAGAAGGAATTTAGAACAGAAGTGAGTGGGGATGGTATAATGAGAAGAGTTTATGACCTGATCGCGCAGTTTGGCACATGATAGGATAATTAGTAGAGGAGGTGGAGCAACAGAGGTATAAGTTTAGATGCATTGGGGGTGTGTGGTAATTGGGGGTTGGGTAGGGGTGTGGAGTGAAGCCTGAGCACAGTGAGGGCTGAACAGAGTAAGTTGGCCTACAGTGGACTAAGTACCAGGAAAGCAATCTATAAAACTGCAGTGAGACAGCAGGTAAGACAAGTTATGATAACTTTAAAGGCAGTAACACAAGCTGCTAGATTACTGTTAACATACACCTAAGTTAACTGCAACAGGCAGTACTGCAGTGAGTTTGTCTTGACATGAGGCTGTAGTAGCTGGAGAACAACTGATATGAAAGGAGAGTCAATTGAGTACTTCACTGGGATGCAGTTACCCCCCCCCCCCCCACCCACAGATGTATCTCCACAAAAAACAGTCAATGAGGAAGACTGTTTAGGGATACAAAGACAAGATCTTTGAACTCCAACTACCTGACATGAGTCACAGCATTTAATTTTATTGTTATGGGATTTTTTTTGCTTTTCCATGGAAATTTTGCATGTCTAGAGTAAAATACGCTAAAGTGTTAATTTAGATTCAGCAGTATAAGGCCTGTGCATGTGGGTGGAGTGTCCCTCCAGCAGATTAAATACTGCAGTACAGAACACACTGATGCAGAAGTGCAGGAAAACAAGATATTTCTTTATGTTTAATTTGATTCTTGGAAACTCCTTACATAGGTTTTAATTGATGGTAGTTCTCCTTTTGTGCTTTAGCAAATGTAATGCAATTCAGCTGTAGAAGTTTCCTTGGTAGTGAGATTGTGTTAACTTTTGCAGCAGGAATTCTCAGAGATATTATGTGCTCAGTACAATAGGTTTTAATTAAATTATTTCTCCTTTTGTGCCTTTTGTTGTTTTGTGCAATAACAAGAGTTGTGTGTGCGTTTGTGTGTGTGTGTGTGTGTGTGTGTGTGTGTGTGTGTGTGTGTGTGTGTGTGTGTGTATGTATTTCTAAGTTCATAAGCTAGTACTAAGCTATCTGCCCTTGTGGGCCATTTTAAGTCTAGCCAAATGTCCCATTCCAAAGGTAAGAGTCAAACCCTGTACCGTGTGCATATGAGATAAACCCAGTATGACTCATACTGTCAGAATTTAATTCAGTGGACTATTTGTTCCAATAATTTTTATTTCTTCTATTGCTTACTTGCTTACACTTTGCATTTTTCTTTATTTGTTATGATCGGGGGTCATTTTACAAATGAAAAAAGGCACTCAGAGGTGCAGCCTATTTTGTCCAGTAGAGCACACTGTTGTTGCTAAACATTTAACACATTCAGTGTAAGTGTCTAGTATCTTATCATGCCACTGGGACATGCTGTTAGCAGACAATAAACTACATATTGCTGTGTAGATGATCCAGTGTTCACAGAAGTAGCATTGACTGCTAAAACCTTGTGTTACAAGGAGCTGACAATACAATATAAATTTCAGGTACAGTGTGACAATCCACACTAAACCTTTTTATGCAGTATACACCTAGATATAATGTTAAGGGGTCAGAATGTTTATTTTATATGCTTCTCCCTTGGGTCATGATTTTTCTGTCTGTGCCACAGCTGCAGTTAGTGTAGCAGTTCATACTTACCAGGCTCTTAATAGTATAATTTGTTATGCTGCTGTTGGCATTTGGACTGTACCTGCAAAGATACGTGAATTGTATTGAACTTTGCTTTATTTTTAATATCTGTGTGGTTTCTTTAATTTGAGTGTTTAGCCTGTTATGTTTTTGCAAAAACATTGTTATTAAGCCATTTTTACCACCCTGTTCCAATTTTTTTTTTTTTTTTTGCTCAATGGGCAAATGAGGGTCTTGCCCTGGGCTCTAAATGGTCTAGCTACTTCTCTGCTCAACACTACTAACTTAAGCACCTACTAAACTTTCTAATGCTCAGCTCATATCAACATTTATCAAGCTAGAATACAGTAATTTACATCTCTTCAATTTGCTCACTTGGAAAGCCCTAAATCATTCTGGAAAACTATCAAATCACTATTTCCAATAAAATATTCCCTGAATCTCAAACCACTACACCACGATCTCCAGGACTAATTGATGACATTATCCCCAATTTCTCCTGCACTACACTGACTCACTAATTTACTTTAAAACCACTAACTTTGTTAGCCCTCAGATTCAACTTCATAAAGTTGTTTATTTGATTTTAAATCCATCTCCAGAAAGCTGATAGAAAAACGTGTAAAACTAACTACAAATTCAGCTCACTGTTCTACTGCTTATATCCTAGGAAATGCAACTTCAAATGTAACGTGCCCCCCAAACCCTTATCACATGTCCCAAATCTTTCCCTTATAAATGATATTCTTCACCCTAGCTTCATGCATACCTTTGTTATCCCACTTGTCAAGATTTTCTGTCTTATAGCAAAGATTCTAGAAAAAAATAATTTATAACCAAATGCAGCACTACATCCAAACTTGCAATGTTCTTTTTTGGGGGCAACATGGGTTTTGTCCAAAATATAGTTAACTCCTACTTATGCCTTGACCTTGGAACTCTACTGTAGTATGGAAAAAGGTCTGATGAGAGCAGCCATCTGACTAGATTTCAAGAGAACCTTCGAAATTGTAAGTCACAATCTTTACTCAAACTGACTGACTGACTATTGGTTCACTTCTAATGTGCTTTAGTGGATCATTAACTACTTAGTTAACAGAACCTGTAGAAGCAATACTATTGCTGCTCTGTGTTGATTAACAAAGGAATGCCACAAAGCTCTGTGCATCAGCCTCCATTCATGCTCCTTATATGTTAATAATCTTCCCTGGGATCTGCCTAGCATAAAACTGCTAATAAATCTACTAATCTGATAATAAACTTTTTTCACTGATTTGAAACAGGCTCAACTTAAACAAACTTTCTGTAAATACTACTAAATCCTCTGCCATATATTTCAGAACTTTAAAAAAGGCTAACCAAACCAAACCTATCAGCCCAACAATATCTGAGCCTGCTGGAGATACCATTCATGTTATTTAACTCAATAAGCACTTAGGAGTCACCCTAGATTATACCTTTTCTTTTCAAAACCACATTGACTCCACTCAGTTTAAAGTTGCCTGCAAATTCTCAAATCTATTAACTCCTGAAGCATGCCAGTCCATTGCAATTAATATATTACTGACTTTGCCTCTAGTTTCACCCTTGTCAGACTGCAATATGTCCTCCTCTATACTATGAAAAATAAAATTCTATGATTCATACACCTGGCCAGCCCAAATGAACAAGATTTTAACATCATATCCAAAGCCAAATTAGCTCCCTTCCTCTGGTAGATCAGTCCAGTAACGGAAAACACTAACCATCCAGCTACTCAATGACAGACACTGTCCCACTTTTACCAACAGACTTAGGATACAAATCCTTGTAAGAGTTATGCAGTTCTGCAAGCCCCAAGTTAATGAGACCTGCCTTTTTTGTTCCCATTTGTGAGAAATCCTTCTTCAAATTAGCCCCTACCTCATAAAATAGCCTTCCTTTAGAGATAATCCTCATCTCTGACCTTAAACTATTCGGGAAGACAACTGAAACATCACCTTATGAATGATTACATTTGAAGACAATGGTTTAGAATGATATTGCTTGTACAAATCTCATCAACGATTGTAAAAATGTTCTAATACCGCATGCTGAATATACTGTTGTAAATACTAACTAGTTCTCTTTCCATCCTACAATACAGAAAAAAAAAACATTTGTTATATTGCCTAATGGGTTTCTTATGTAGCAGCGGTGCAGCAGTTAGTGGTATCTCCTCACAGCAAGAGGGTTTCCAGTGCAATTCTCGTCTGGGGTGCCTTCTGCGTGGAGTCTGCATATACTCCCTGCATTCATGTAGGTTTCCTCCTGGTGGGTTGGTTTCCTCCTACATTGCAAACACATGTGTCTGGAGCATTTCTCCCTGGGTCTCTGTTGATAATGGGTTCTGTCCTAGTCGGACTTTCCCATTAAACAAATGTTAAATAAATATTTGCTACTGTGAATGCCTTTATGTAACAGTGTTAATTATATTCCACACTATCATGTTTTGTTTTACTGGTAGAGCAAAATAATCCTTTACAGGTTCATAGGTTCATACTAGGCTATCTGCCCTAGGGCATTTATAAGCCTAGCCAGAATGTGTTTGGCTTTCGCCACCCATTTTAAATTTATTTTGCTATGCCCTTTTTCGAGGTTAGTATACTGTGCCTCTGTCTAACAGTGACACAGAAGTGATACCCGGGGTAAACCTATGATCTCCCATCCACTCATCAAGATTCCTCTTGAAGAGAGTCATTGAGGGACTCTGCCTAACCTGGACTGGGATTTTATTCCAGAGTGAAGGGAGCCTCTGGGTTATGAATCTGTCCCTCCAGCATGTCCTATTTATTTCAGTGCTGAGGTTCAAGTCTCTCGAGCGCGTAGCTCGATGGGATTTGGATTTTCTTAGGTACAGCATGTCCATTAATTCTGGGTTGGACATGGCTTTATACGTCAGGCACAGATCGCCTCTGAACAGGCGGTATGCCACTGAGTAGAGCTGGAGTTTCTTTAACCGGGCAGCATATGGCATCTGTTTGAGCCCTTTGATCCTCTTGGTGAGGTACGTTTGGGGTTTTTCCAGTTGCTGCAGGTGTCTGGTAAGGTATATCCCAAAAGGGGCATTGTACTCAATTATGGGCCTGATGAGGGATGAGTAAAGAGGCAAGATTCCTCCCCTGATCTAGATGTGAATCCCTTCATGATTAGGTGGGCTATATAAAATGTTTTTCTAACCACTTTGGCCACATGGTTGTCAAATGAGAGATTGCTATCAACTTGGGTCCCCAGGTCCCTAATTACTTCTTCTGTACTTAATGGATTACCACCTATGTGGTAATTTGTGGGCACTTTGTTTTTGCCAAAGGGGATGACTATACACCTTTTGGCATTTAGCTTGAGGCCATGGCTCTGGCACCAGTTGTCTGTTTCTATGAGGCCCTTTTGGAGGATGCTTGTGTTGGCTGGAGAGTCGATTATGGCGCCCAGTTTGCAGTCATCTGCGAACTTGGTCAGCCACAGTCCTTCCGTGTTGGCCTGTACCTCCGAGAAATATATACCGAACAAGAGAGGTGCCAGGACTGAGCCTTGTGGGACACCACTTGTAACTGGTTTGGAGTCTGACATGGCTCCAGCAATTCTAACCATGTGGGTTCTGTCTTTGAGCCAGTTTGCAATCCAAGTGACATAGGGGTTTATATTTAAGCTGGTGAGCTTATCTATAATGCCCAAGTGGGGTATTGTATCGAAGGCTTTTGCGAGGTCCAGGTAGGCTGTGTGGACCACCTTCCCCTCGTCAATGGCCTTGGTGACTGTTTCAAAGAAATCAACCAGGTTTAAGAGGCAGGATCTGCCCTTAACAAAGCCGAACTGGGTAGGATCACGTGTCTGTAGGTCCCCAATATCTTTATTTATGAGGTCCATGATGATCCTTTCCATAGCTTTGCAGACCAAGCTAGTCAGGCTTATGGGGCGATAGTTTCCAGGATCCGTTGAGGCACCACCTTTATGGAGAGGGACCACTGTTGCTGTACGCCACTCTTTGGGCACATATCCTGTAGTAAGGCTGAGATTGAGCAGTAGTTTTATGTTTGGGTTTAGCTCTTCTTGGAGTTCATGTAGGACACAGCCCGGGACACTGTCTGGTCCCATTGATGCTGTGTTTTTTGCTTTGGAGAGGGCAGCTCTTACCTGAGCATCTGAGATGTCAGGGGGGCAGCACTCTGCTGGGATAGATATTTGCCCTTTTGGTGGGGAGGGAGAAGTTTGCGCTGAACCTGTCAGCTAGGATGTTGGCAATGTCTGTGGATTCGGTGTATTTTTTGTCATTTTGGACTAATTCTGAGCATATCTGGGAATTACCACCCAGGTTCCTAACATAACTAAAGAAAGCCTTGTGATTATCCTTAGTGTCCTATGCAATTTTTCTCTCGAAGCTGGCCTTAGACAATTTTATGAGTGCCCGTAGTTTTTTGCTAATACTGATCAGTGATGCCTTCCCTTTTGGGGATTTTGCTCTATCATTTAGTAGCTTCCTCCTTCTATTGTATAGTTTGTTTATGGCTGGGGTCCACCAGACAGGACGTCTGTCTTTGGAGGATTGGGTCTTGGTTTTATTTGGGATCGCATGATCCATGCATTCTTGAAGGTGTTCATAGAATGCGTTTATAAAGGATTCTGCGGTCTGGGCCGTATTTTCCACAGGCCCGGGGGCTTTGAAGGATTCCACCTCGGTTTTGAGGAGTGTGAAATTTGCTTTAGAGAAGTTTTCACTGTGGTTTTCTGGGCAGGGGGTGGGGTCGGGATGTGAATATCCAGTGAGATTAGTTTATGGTCTGATCTTACCAGTGAGGGATACACTTCTGGTCTGGAGCATAGAGTCCCCATGTTGGTGATGATCAGGTCCAGTATGTTTTCCCCTCTTGTGGGAGTGGTAACAAGTTGTTCCATAGCATTTGAGTTTATAAATTCTAGGAACCTTTGGGCTAGGGTGTTGGAGCTAGAGTAATGCTCCCAGTCTATGTTTGGGTAGTTGAAGTCGCCCAATATACTACATAAACTGTTATACATGTTGAATTGTTCTCATTCCGTCTGACAAATCACAGCCCTGTTGTACTAAACTGAACCAAGTTGAAAATTATACTTTCCTACGTGAATAGCATGGGAGTTGTCTTTTGCGTTTTCTATTCTAAATAATTTTAGAATATTGTGCTACTGTGATTGCTTATATGTGCTTACATTGATCTGTCACATATTACCTTAATTTGTATTGCCTTGTGGACCAGCAACACACAGAAAAGGGCCCTGTACCAGCCTTTAAACCTGGTTAACAAAATTTATAAATAAATAAATAAAATGTTAAAATATATATTACGACAATAAGTTACTGAAGTTGCAGCATTGTTGTCAACCAGTACAAGAAGAAAGGGGATACTATTACAAGCTGAGGTGTTTTACTTTACTGAGATGGAACCAAAGATTGGTAGGTAGTTGCAGAAAGGTGGAGAATACTGTGGCACACTGAGAAGGAAGGATGAAACTGCAGCACAGGGATGAATTTATTTATTTGTTTCTGGGTCAGGTAAACTACTTCTAATGGTTTTAGCAGGTTACTGCTATTTATTTGGCAGTAGTTAAGCTCAGTGTTAAAAGCATGTTGTCCAGTGGTCCAGGGTTTGATTCTCACAACCCCTGCTGCCTGTGTTACACTGTGCAAGCCAATTAACCAGACAGCCCTCCTGGGCTGAGTCTGAAGGTCCATGGAGGTCAGTACTGTACCCCAATAAACAAATAAAAATAAAAGACATTGTTCATACTTGTATCCTGGTACATGTCAGGATTCCACATCTTTGCCTTATTACAAAAGCTATTAAACGATGCCTTACATATGTGGTAAGTCCTTTTATCATCTTTGTTTTCAGATGAGCTCTACATGTCCACTTCTTTTCCTGTCCTGATAGTACTATGTAATTCTTTTAATAATATTCTCTCAGGATCTTACATCTTTGGGAATATGATCTTCAGACCTTTTTCTGTCTGTCAAAGCTGTGCTCACCAGAAAATTAACTGAGTTGTAGCTTTTAGATTATAACTTGTTCTCAGAGACAAACTGCAGATTAACGAAAAAAAAATGTTGGTAAAAGCAATCATTTCTACTTCACCATACACCATTACCTAACATAAGACTAAACATTTTTAAGTGTAATAAAAGAGTAGATTAATGATGAATTCCAAAAGTAATACTGAATGGTGACGTATATTTTGGGAGAGAATTTAAACAATGCCACAGCTGGCATTTAGCATAATGTGTTATGGTAATAATCTGCTTCCTGTGGTCAAGGGTACAGGATTTGAGTCCTTCCATCTCTTTTTTCCTATTGTGTGATTCTAAGAAAGTTACTTGACCAGGCAGTGCTCTCAGGTTACCCCTGAAAAGGGAAATTTGTGTCCTGTGAGTTTACCTGCTCAATAGCTGTAAAAAAACAAAAAATGCTTTCTGTGATAAAAGAGGTGGTTAGTGGGAAATATGTGCTATCTTGGGATTGTAACTATCTGGCAGATACGCACACATGGCTAAGACTATTTACTGTTAATTGACTCAGTCCTATAGTTGACACTGATTTCTTTAATCTCCATTTATGTTCTGCATGTTCTGCATGATAATGAGTGAGCCCTGTATACAGGCAGTGCTCTGAGCTCAGCCAGAAAAGTGGCCTGCTGCCTCACTGACTTGCTGGACAATATGTGCACTGCTTGCATTTATGAGCATAAACAGGCATTTTCAAACTTTGCTTGCCTTTATTTCAACAAGTTTTCAGTAAGCTAAGGGAATTGGTTTTCCTAGACGTTCACAGGTAAATACTAAGCCATCTGCCCTTGCAAGCTGTTTAAGCTTAACCAAGTTCCCTTCAAAAGTGAGAATCAAACCCTGTACCTTAAATCTGTGAAGTAAGCACCTTAACCATTACACTAATCCCCAACTTTATCCTGTCTTACAATTTGGATCTCCACCTGATTAGCGAACTGTATAGAGATCTCATTTCTATTCCTGACTTCCTTTATCTCATTTCAAGTGGCTTCTCAGTTATTACAGCGTAGCTACAGTGTAGCTTGGAAAACTGGTGCCATGGGCAATCCCAACTGTGAACCCCCAAGCAAAGTAAAAGAGAAAAAAAAAGTTTGACTTCAGAGTTGATGTTGACTTGTCAGTCACTTGTATGCCATGCTACTGACTTGTGGGGAATGATTTACACCTCATCTCTTATCCTCATTGTGCCCCATAACAGCTTGTGTCTGCCCATTCACCCCTTCACCCCATCCTAACTATTGCTTTTGACATTTAATTTTCTTTCATTATCCAATCAATTTGTGTGTAATTATTTCAATTTATAGTTGGTTATTTGTTAAATTCTCAGTAACCATCCTTACACAAGATGATGTACTGCGTGCCTCACCTAATCATAAGGGGTGTGCCTTGCCACTTTAGAGAAATCACTGTCCCCTTGTATTGTTTACCTGTGTTCACTCAACTTATGCAAGAACAAATTGTGGTTCATGAATTTTTATATATCAAGAAGTGTAACTTGAAGGTATTAAAAGAATATATACAATATTTTTGCTCTCTCATGCGGGTGGGTGGGGGGTGGCCTGCACACACCCTATAGTTATATATAGAAACTTCATGGTTGCACAACTGTGAGAAAAAGTGAAGAGAACTTGACTGCAGTGCCCTGCTGGCTTGCATGATATCAGCTAATGCATTTTCAGTGAACCATGACAAGAAACATTGCACTAAAGCTGGTGCTTGCTCATATACCCCCCCCCCCCATTTACTGACTGACCCATCACTGACCATAATGCTGCATTTTGCAGTTTGTGTACAGGCCATGTGGGGCAACTAGACAAGCCAGGGTGAGGCAGAAAATGTGAGTTATTCTAAACCCTTCAAGATATGGCATTATGGGCAGTTATAGAAAGATTCCTTAGAGATGACCTTATAATAAGACAATGTGATGTGGATATTTTTGAAGGCCTGCACGTAGAATGTACTGCTGGAAGGAAGTAACAATAGATCAAAAACCTGTTCATAGATATCACAACAATCATGGAAAAATGCAAGGCAACTGGTACCAGAGGCGATATTTGCCTTGCCGGTAACCACCCTTAGGTTCTACCTCCTTTTTCAACAAGTGACAGGCCAATCCTGGTGGGGGTGAATTTGCACATACCCATCCAGCTGTATGACTTCTTTTTGAAGAACGAATGTCTATGACATTGCTTAATTTTGGAGTGGGAGTTTGTTCCAGAAAAGAGGTAAACATTCGTGTGCCCTTCATTCAAACATCAGCTGCTTTGAAGCCCCTCCCCCTAGTCCATTTTAAGTTTTGTATCCTAAGTACCATCCCCAGGAGCTGGCATCGCACCAGTAACAGATTGTAGACAGGAAGTGGCTTGGATCAGAGCAGGTGACATTGTCATACAAGCTATGCTGTGCATTAGTGCACTTTTTAATGCTCTGTTTGTGCAGAGCTGGTGATATTATCGCCGCATGCAATCTCATTCAGCTCTACTTTCTCCTTAAATGCCAAAATGCTAATGACAATTTGCCATATGATTATGGCACCATCCTCATCTCCAGGGATGCATCAAATTGTGGGCAGAAGCCCCCTCCTTCATGTAGTTGGCAAGGCAGCAAAAAAGCCAGTCTTTCCTAAGCCTACTATATATCTCCCCAAGCATTTGAGATAATCATATTGCCCCCACAATAGGAAGCAATTATATGGTATGGTACACCCCCAGCAAAAAGCAAATACACATGCTATAATACATGCCAAACAAGAAGGAAAGGTAGAGCCAAGAGAAGTCAGGGGGCTGGAGGGAGTGTACCAGGACTGCAACAGTGAATGCACTCGAACATCTACATTTATGGTAGGTGTACACAACTGTACTATGTTCTTCATGTTTCACTGTTGCAGTCATCACATTTGGGTTGATTCCCAAAGCTAAGGAAGGGTGGAGGTAGTTAAAGAGCATTAGGGCCAGCAATTATGCCCTGTAAGACTGCTGTGGCAAATCCAGCTCTGGATTTAGAAAAGATAGGCAGGTGGTAATGCTTGGTGAAGGCATGTACAGAGCTCCAGGTAGCAGCTTCCAGGATGTCCCTGGTAGGGACTCCTCTGAGAAATGCTGTAGAGGTAGATACAGCCCTGGTGGTATGTGATCTTATCCCCTGTTGGGCAGGTTTTCCATGGTGCTTGTAGCAGAAATGAATGCAATGGGCTATCAATTTGGAAATGGTTTGCTTTGAAATGGCCTTCCCCTCTACCCCTGTAGCAAAGCTAACTAGCAGCTAGTCAGATTTTCTGACAGGCTTAGTCCTGTCCAAATAGAATCTACGTTGTCTGTGCATGTTCAGAGAATGCAGTATCCATTCCCCTTTATTTTGAGGATTAGACACCACCTTGGGCATAAAGGATGGATTAGTCCTGAGGGAAACCCTGTCCGCATGGAAGATGATGAGGGGTTCCACTGCCATGAGGGCCTATAATTCAGACACTCTTCTTGCTGAAGTGATGGCTAGAAGGAAGGCTGTTTTCCAAGAAAGGAATTTCAACTCTGCTGTAGCAGCTGGTTCAAAGGGGGGGGGGAGTGAGCTTTTCCAATACAAAGTTAAGGTCCCAGGCTGGAGTAGTAACTCTCCTGGGGGGGTGGGGGGGTCTTAAATGTTTGGCTCCTCTAAGGAATTGTTTTAGCAAGGGATGAGAGAAGAGGGGTGGCTCAGTATTATAATGTACTGAAATGGCACAGGCATGAATCTTAATTGACGAGAAGGACAGGCCCTTGTGGAGCATTTCTGTTAAATCTAGAATATGAGGTAAGATGGGCACCATTGTGCCCATCCCCTGAGCCTGGCTCCAGGAACAGTATCTTTTCCACTTTTCAGAATAGGATTTTCTAGTACTAGGCCTCCTTGCCTCCAGAATGACATCCTGTATCTGCTTACTGAGGGATGCTAGAGGAGAGCTCAAGGAATTAGCCAGACTGCACGGTTCAGGGTTTGAAGCTGAGGGTGCAGAATTTGGCCTGCCTGCTGGGACAGCAGGGAAGGGGTCTGAGGCAGGTGCCATGGTTGTAGCACTGTCAGACTGTGCAAAAGGGGGTACCAGTGCTGACATGGCCAGTCTGGTGCAATCAGTATTGTCCTTGGCTTGTCCTGTTTGATCTTTAGTAGAACCTTCGACAGGAGAGGCAGAGGGGGAAAGGCATAAACCGAGAGGCTTTCCCAAGTAAAGGACAGGACATCCACTTTCCAAGCTTGACTGTGGGGAGTTCTGGTGCAGAATTTGTTCAATTGGTAGTCCTGAGGGGAGGCAAACAGTTCTATCTCTGGAGTTCCCCATCTGTTCCTCAAGAGCTTGAATATTTCGCGTTCTAGTTTCCATTTGTGTGGGTCCATGAGATTTCTGCTTAAGTCGCCTGCCAGTGAATCGAGTTTGACTGGCAGGAATTGAGCTTGTAGGTGCACATGGTAGCTCAAGGCTGTGTTCCACAAAACCATGGCTAGTCTGCAGAGCAGGTAGGAGTGGGCTCCCCCCTGCTTGTTTATGTACCTCATAACTGTGGTGTTGTCTGTCTTTATCAATAGTTGTCCTGGAAGAATAAGGTCTTTGAAGGCTCTCAGAGCATTCTGTACAGCTTACATTTCTTTTTGATTGATATGCGGGTGCATCTGTTTCGGGTTCCATTCGCCCTGAATGCACTTGCCCTGCCATGTGAGCCCCCCCCCCCATGCATAGTCTGATGCGTCTGTTGTTAGGGTTTGGGTGGCAGGGGGTAGAGTGAAAGGGAGTCCCTTGTTGTGGTAGCAGGCCTCTGCCCACCAAGGGAACTCTGTTGTTAGACAAGGAATGATAGAAATCATTGTTTCTAGGTCCTGAGAATGTTGGCACCGTAGACCTTTTAGATACCATTGGAGTTTCCTCATATGCAGTCTTGCATATGGAATTAGCAGAATGCAAGAGGCCATGAACTCCAGAGCTTGCAGTATTTTCCTTGCAGATAGTTGGGTTTTTGTGGCCAATAGTTTGAAATAGGTTGTCAAATAAACTTGTTTCTTAGGAGTGAGGAATGCTATCTGGGAAGATGTGTTCAAGCTTGCTCCCAGGAATACAATCTGTTGGCAGGGTACTAGGTGTGATTTATTTTCATTGATGGTGTACTCCAGTGAGGTTAGAAGTTTCTTTACAAATGCCAGGTGTTGTAATAGCAAGTCCTAGCTTTCTGCCTGAATCAGACAATCGTCCAAGTATGGGTAAATATAAATATTTCTCTGCCTGCAAAATGCAATGGCTGGAGCTACACACTTTGTGAACACCCTGGGCACAGTAGATAAGCCAAAGGGAAGTGCAGAGCACTGAAAGTGCATGGAGCCCACCCTGAAACATAGGTATTGACTGCAGGAAGCTTATATTGGGATGTGCAGGTAAGCTTCCTTTAAGTCTAGGGTTGCCAGCCAGGCATCCTTGGCTATAATAGGAAGAAGCTGTTGAAGAGTTAGCATTTTGAATTTTGGAACAACCAAAAAGGTGTTGAGAATAGACAGGTCCGGGATAGGATGCCAGGAGTTTTCTTTTCTCGGTACCAGGAAAAGTCTTGAATAAAAACCTTGTCCCCTTTGTTCTGCTGGAATAGGCTGAATAGCCCTGATACTGAGGAGAGAGAGAACCTGCTGTTGGGCTTCTGCCCACTGATTTGGGGGGAGGTCTGGCCAACCACTTAGGGTTGGTAGTGTGTGGAAGTGGAATCTGTATCCTCGGGAAACTATGTTCAAAACCCATTTGTCCTGGGTAATGAGTTCCCAGATTTTTGCATGAAGGGCGAGCTTTCCTCCTAAGGAAGCAAGTAGCTGAGCAGGGCTTAGAAGGGTTAAGGCTAAGTCACTGTGTCATTTTTCTGTAGGGGGGTGGCTTACTACCCCCTGCTTTGGAAGTGGGAGCCCCCCACTGCTTAGATCTGTGCGTAGCCTGAGGCTGAAGTCTTGGTGGTCTGCTGTTCCTGGGTTTGGACTGAGAAGGTCTGGAAGGGACTGGAAAGGACCAGTTCATTGAAGGCCAATTCCTACTGAATCTGGGGGGCTGTACTTGTAAGAAATCTTTAACAGTTTGCATAGATTTAGCTTTTTCCTCCACCCTCTTAAGGACGTCTTCTGCTTTGTTGCCAAAAAGGCGGTCTTGGTTTAAGGATGCATCCAGTAATTTAGCTTTAACATGATCTGGCAAGTTTTGTTCCTTAAGCCAAGCATGCCTTCTAAGTACAGACCCAGTGACAGCAGCCCTGCAAGATGCTTCTAAAGCATCAAAACTACATTGCAAAGTATGTTTACCAACTTGTTCAGCAGAATGCATTACATCTTCCAACTCTTTGTGTTCAGCACAGTCAAGAATCAACATAATTTTCTGTTTAAGTAGTCCCATAATATGCTGCTGATACTTTAATATATGAAACTGGCAATTTAAAGCCCTAATGGTCAAAGTAGCATAAGTGTATACCTTCTTACCCCATCTGTCTAAGGCTCTAGAGTCCATATCAGAAGGGGTAGGATTTTTGGCAGTAGTAGCCTTAATGCCTTTTGGTCCTTGGGAAATGGTCTCTGGATCCGCAGTAGGATTCTTGAAGAGGAACTTGTGAGAGTCAGGTACTCTGTAGTACCTGTCAGGTTTTCTGGGAGCTGGAGGCAAAGTGTCTGGGGTAAGGCTAGATTCCAAGAAAACATCATCTACAATTGCCAGAACAGGAGGGATAGCTAGAAGCCTGTGTTGAGGCAGGAGTAAAAATTCCCTAAGTCTCTTTTTGGACTCAGAATAGTCCTTGCTTTCCCAGTGGAAATGCTCCCTAAGGGTATGCAAGGTTTCACCAAAAGAAAAATTTTCTGGAGGGGAAGCAGAGGGAATGGAATCCTCTGCATCAGAATCCTCATAAATAGATAAGGGCAAATCCTGGTAATCAGGAGAAGAGATATCAGATTCCTGATGAGAAGAATCAGAAAGAAAATCGGTTCTAGGTCTCTTAGAGGGGGAAGGCTGGTTTCCCCTAATTAAGGTAATAATGTCTTCGGCCATTCTAAGCATTTGTTTTTGAGGCATGTGGGCCTGAGTAAACGGTTTGGTCATCGGTTTTCTAGGTGTAGTGTGAGTTTTAGGCCTGAGGAATTCGGTACTTCTAGCTGGAAATGAAGCCATCGGTTTAATATGAAAGTCTGTATGCCTGAATACACCCACAGAAGCCAGTGCCTGCACAGCAGCTCCGGTCCCATCCAAGGTAGAGACATCCACAGGTTCCATAGTCAAAGAAGCATCTTGCGGCATACCGGACTCCGAATGGGTCTCAGTAGAGGCCTGCAAATCTGTAGTAGTGGGTATCAGGGGCTGCAAAAGCACCTCACTGAGTACCAGCAGACTTGTGACTAGCTTAATGGAAGCATCATAGGCAGCTTTGGACCTATGCGGTCTGTGTCTGTCTTTATCCTTACATTTTTTGGAAGATCGGTACTCGGATGGCTTAACGAAGCCATTTCGGAATACAGAGATCGAGAATTAAAGTATTTAGCTACAAAAATAGCCCGATGATGAATACTTTGGGCATTGAACAAGGCATAAAACTGACAGCGAGGGACGGCGTGGTCTGGGCATAATTGGTGATGCAGTAAGAATGAAAATCTCTATGTGGTATTTGCTTTCCACAGGCAAGACAATTGTTAATTTTTTCTGACATCGTATAGAGCAAGAAAAAGAATCCCCAATGGGGTACTTATCTTTTTTGAAGACTTCGGGTCTGAAACTCGAAAATGAAAATTTCAGGAGTCGGACAACCGGCACTTGTGAACTGCTTCTACTTCGGGCACCGCATGGCAAGAAAGACTGATGTAATGGCATTGGCTGCATGTTTTATACCCCTGACATCATGGAAGAAGCGACAGCATCTGATGCAGAAATCCGAAGACTGGTATTCAGGCCAGCTGAGGGCTACCTGCAGGCAGATAACCCAAATGTGATGACTGCAACAGTGAAACATGAAGAACATCTAGGAAACTGAAGGGTCTGTTTCTGTTTCTTTATAGTTTTGCATGCCCTGTATCAGTGATCACAGTAAATAACTGGTAAGGGGATCACTTTCTTTCTGTTATTCTTCAGTGGTACTTTCCATGTAATTGCACTGTATTTACTCACAATGGAATATTATATGAAAATACATGGATCCGATTTCAGTTTGGAAGGCTCTGTTATTTAAACAATAAGTTATGCAGCACCATGCATCTACTTAAATGGCATATTACTGTTTTTAACAATTTATTTAGACTGCTTCAGACTATATCTAATAAGTTCTCTACACTATTTCAGGCTATTTTACATTACGCTTTCTACTAGATAGCTTTCCACAATTGCTTGTTTAATCCTTGTTTATAGGGTATCTGTATATACCCTAAATGTCACCCTGATAGATGCATCACGTGAATCTTTCTACTTGAGTTAGTCCACTTTTCCATATTTTTCATTTCCTCTGTCTTAATCTGATTTTGAACCTTTGTTATTCATTATCTTTTTGACTTTGTTCCTGATTTTTGAACCAAGAGGCTGAGAGCTATGACTATCTTCTTTAGGACTACCTGTCTCCCTATTAAGGACCACATGCAGTGGCACACATTTAATAATTTACAACCTGATCAACTTTCACAACCGCCCTTTCATAGGCATCAAATTCCTGGAAAACGGGATTACCTCATTTGTTCTTGTTTAAGTCTATGATCAGCACATATAGGTGACAGGCCCTTATCCGCCCCTGTTAGGGTATTATGAATGCTGATCCTGCTGTTATCAGAGAATCATTGGGCCTTCAGTCTTCTGTTTCACATTAAAATCCTCAGAGGCAGAAATGCACAAGTTATGACACTTTTGAAACACATAACCACATTCTAGTTCAGAGGTAACACTGCTACAATGCATGCAAATTATCTCCTTAACTGTATGAGTAAGACTTTCTACTGTCAGACACTGTACCATTTGTTAAATACGGATTTTTAACATTTGAGAAGTTTAATATCTGATTCTATTGTTTAAAGATTTTGCTCCCCGTTTCTTTGTTTGTTTGCATACTGCACAGTGCACTGTAGTGTATGCATTATATTTGTTTGTCTCCCAAGTCAGAGATGAAAATGATTTTTTAGATAAACTCACTTTGCCTAAAGGACAATCACACACACACACACACACACACACACACACACACACACACACACACACACACACACACACACACACATACACACGTATTTTTACAAAAACTAACACATGCACAGAAACATAGTCACACACATACATGAGCGAGCACACACACACGTGAACACACAAATACATGAACACATATTAAATGCCTACTTTTCTAAGTAAAGAATCATGAGGAATGGAAAATCAGGGGACTTGACTTTGAGCCTAGAAAGCAAAGGAAAGTAGGTCTACATTTCTTAGAGAAACTCAAACCCTTTAGTGCTCTTGAATCTGGCTGGAAGAAGTCAAACTTCAGTGTAAATGTGTTATTATGTTCAAAAATCGAAAGCACTACTTTCCTATAGGACTAAGTTTGAGTATCCTAACTGCCTGAAGTACAACAATCAGTGTTGTTCATAACACATGAAGGATTTTCTGTTGTGCTAATTGTGCATTAAAACTGACGTGCCATACACATTTAAGGTATGTCTGTGGTGCATAAATAAAGAAATGTTAGTTTTAACTGCTGTTGCGACTACAAACAATCTAAGTAGTTGCTGTAGTTTGTCCACTCCACGTGCAGAGCCCCTACCAGATATAAATGTAATGTCTTGCTGTAACTGTTATCTTACCACTGACACTATTTGGGGTAACATTAGCTGCAATGCAACTGTCCACACCCCTGCTAAGTTTTCATTATCAAAGATATTACATCTAACACTTATTCAATTTGCCACTCTTGATTTTCTGTGTGTGTGTGTGTGTGTGTGTGTGTGTGTGTGTGTGTGTGTGTGTGTGTGTGTGTCTGTGTGTGTGTGTGTGTGTGTGTGTGTGTGTGTGTATGTGTGTGTGCGTGTGTATGTGTGTGCACTAGTGAGCACATGAATGGTCACTCATTAGCACAAACGTTTGTGTATAGTTTCATAGTTTCATAGTTTCATAGTTTAGTACTAGGCTATCTGCCCTGGGGCATTTGCAAGCCTAGCCCTAGAGATGTGGCTTTCGCCACCCCATGTAGTGGTACTAAGGTGTATACAATAAATTTAGAATACTGTGCCTTTGTCTAGTAGTGACACATTGAAGACCCCCTTACTTATTAAAATTAGTTTACTGTGCCTCTGTCAAGTAGCGACACAGGGGTGACCCCCGGGGTAAACCTACGATCTCCCATCCACTCGTCAAGATTTCTCTTGAAGAGAGTCAGTGAGGGGCTCTGCCTAACATGGACTGGGATTTTGTTCCAGAGTATGGGAAGCCTCTGAGTTATGAATCTGTCCCTCCAGCATGTTCTATTCATGTTTGTACTGAGGTTTAAATCTTTGGCTCGTGGTTCTTATGGATTTGGATTTTTTGAGGTGGAGCATGTCCATCAATTCCTGGTTGGACATGGCCTTGTACATCAGGCACAAATCACCTCTGAGCAGGCGGTATGCTACTGAATAGAGCTGGAGTTTCTTTAGCCTGGCAGCATATGGCATATGTTGGAGACCCTTGATCCTCTTGGTGAGGTACTTCTGGGGTCTCTCCAGCTGTTGTAAGTGCCGGGTGAGGTACATACCAAATGGGGCATTGTACTCAATCATGGGCCTGATAAGGGAGGAGTACAGGGGCACGATGACCTCCTTTGATCTGGATGTGAACCCCTTCATGATAAGGTGGGCAAGGTAGAAAGTCTTTCTAACCACTTTGGCAACGTGGGTCTCAAATGAGAGGTCACTATCAACTTGGGTCCCCAGGTCTCTGATTACTTTTTCGGTACTCAGTGGGTTACTGTCTATGAGATAATTTGTGGGTACTTTGTTTTTCCCAAAGGGGATGACTATACATTTCTTGGCATTCAGTTTAAGGCCATGATTCCGGCACCAGTTGTCCGTTTCGGTGAGGCCTTTCTGTAGGATGTATGTGTCAGCTGGTGTATCGACTATGGCACCTAGTTTGCAGTCATCTGCGAACTTTGTCTGCCACAACCCTCCCATGTTTGCTTTCACATCTGAGAAGTAAATGCCGCACAAGAGGGGTCCCAGGACAAAGCCCTGTGGGACACCACTTGTGACTGGCTTTGAGTCTGACATGGCTCTCGCAATCTTGACTTTATGGGTTCTGTTCTTTAGCCAGTTTGCAACCCATCTTGTGACATATGGATTTACATTTAAGCTGTTTAGCTTATCTATGATCCCTGAGTGGGGTATTGTGTCGAAGGCTTTAGCCAAGTCCAGGTAGGCTGTATGGACTGCCTTGCCCTCATCAATGGCTCTAGTGACTGTTTCGAAAAAGTCAACCAGGTTCAAAAGGCAGGATCTGCCCTTTACAAAGCCAAATTGGGTGGGATCAAGTGTCTGTAGGTCCCCAATGTCGTTGTTTATGAGTTCCATAATAATTCTTTCCATAGCTTTGCAAACCAGGCTGGTCAAGCTTATGGGGCGGTAGTTCCCAGGGTCTGTAGTGGAGCCTCCCTTGTGGAGTGGGACCACTGTTGCTGTACGCCAATGTTCAGGTACATATCCTGTAGTAAGGCTAAGGTTAAATAGCATTTTTATATGCGGGTTTAGCTCCTCTTGGAGTTCACGTATCACGCAGCCGGGGATACCATCAGGTCCCATAGATGCTGTGTTTTTTGCTTTGCTGAGGGCGGTTCTCACCTGGACATCAGAGATGACAGGGAGGTTACATTCAGCTGGGATGAGTATTTTTTCTTTTGGATGTGAGGGAGGGGAGAAATTTGCACTAAACCTGTCTGCCAGAATGTTGGCAATATCTGTGGGTTCTATAAATTTTTTGCCATTGTGTATCTGAGGGTTTCCGCCCAGGTTTCTAACATAACTGAAGAATGCCTTGTGGTTATCTTTAGTGTCCTTGGTGATTTTTCTCTCAGCGTTGGCCTTGGATGTTTTTATGAGAGAATGTAGCTTTCTACTAGTGCTGATCAGAGATGCCTTCCCTTTATGGGATTTTGCTCTGTCTTGCAGTAGCTTCCTTCTTTTGTTATACAATTTGTTTATGGCTGGGGTCCACCAGACAGGATGCTTTCCTTTGGTGGAGAGGGTCTTGGTTTTATTTGGGATTGCACGATCCATGCATTCTTGGAGATGTCCGTAGAAAGCATTTGTGTAGGATTCAGCATTGTGGGATGTGGTTTTCATTGGCCCTGTGGGCTTAAATGATACCATCTCAGTCTTGAGAAGTGCAAAGTCAGCTTTTGAGAAGTTTCTCACTGTAGTCTTTTGTGCTGGGGGTGGAGGTGGTAAATGTATATCCAGGGTGATTAGTTTGTGGTCAGATCTCACCAGTGAGGGGAATACTTCCAGTGTGGAGCATTTTGTCCCCAGGTTTGTGATGATCAGGTCTAGTATATTATCCCCCCTTGTGGGAGAGGTGACTAGCTGTTCCACTGCATTTGAGTTTATGAATTCCAGGAACCTTTGGGCTAGGGTGTTAGGGCTAGAATAGTGCACCCAGTCTATGTTAGGGTAGTTGAAGTCTCCCAATATGATGGTATTTGGTGAGACATTCATATCTTCCAATGTCTTCAGGAAGGCTGAGTGGGGTTCTTGAGATTGGGATGGTGGTCTGTAACATGCAACCAGTTGTATAGCAGTTTTGCCTACGGTTAGCTGCATCTGGATGGTCTCCGATGCTTCATGAGTTGCCACTAACCTGGAGGTGTGGGTATCCTTGATGAATATGGACACTCCCCCTCCCTTTGTGGTTTGGCTCGGGTTTTGGGGCCGAAAAGCATGATACGAGGTAAAGCCTGGTAGCACTGGGGTGCTCTCAGGAGCCTTAAACCAGGTCTCGGTTACAGCGCAGACATCAATGTTTTCCATACTGAGGAGTGCTTCGAGAGCCTGCATCTTGAGATTTAGACTTCTGGCGTTGAGCAGCATTACCCTTAATTTTTTTCCATTTTTGTTTTCTAAGGAGGTGGGTTCGTCTTTTGAGCCTTGCCTAAAAAAGGCACTATGGGGGTGGCAAGAGCCTTAGCCAATATCCAGAAGCCCAGTGGTGACAGGTGCAAGCCGTCCCTTGCGAAGCAGCGTGGCTTGTCCAGCATGTCATCCCAAGCAGACAGACATTGGATCCCCCTAGAATGACACCAGTAATTGAGCCAATTATTAAAGCTGATCATCTTGTCTTTGTATTGTGGCATCATTCTTGGTGAGGGCAGGATGCTGCTCAGGGTCAGGGTCATACCAGCCTGGGCTACATAATCAGAGAGCTCCTCTATGTCTCTTTTCATGTAGTCCAAGGAGGTACGTCTCAGGTCATTCACGCAGGCATGGACAATGATGGAGTCATATTTGTACGTGCTTTTGAGTGACCTGAGTGCGTGTGTTATATGGCGGATCCTAGCCCCCAATAGGCAGCTTACCGTTACCCTCTCCTTGCTCAGCCTAGTAAGTGGGACGTCAGTGTGTCTGACTATAGAGTCACCTATCACTAGTGTATCAGGCATAGTGTTTGGCCTTAAGGGCTGTGATTTATTGACACACCGATTTATTGAAGTATGTGTTGCATGTGTTATGTTTTGAGGTGGTGGATTTTTGGGTGTCTGCTTTGGGAGCCTCTGTTGTTTTGGTAAGTTTTTTAATAGAGCCTCCAAGTATGTTTTTGTGTTATTATGTGCTTGATTTGCAGTTGGGGTAGGTCTACGTGTGACTGGGTTTGTTGTGTGTGTAGTTACCTTCTCCTCCTGTCTGGTCTTGCCAGTCCTGAGTTGAGAGAGTTCAGCCTCCAGTTCGGCTATATAGTTGCATCTCTCACATGTATTTGTGTTTGTTGGGAGGAGGAGAGGGTTGTCTGTGTACATGAGACAATTATAGCATTGTCTCAAGATTCCCAGATTAACCAGCTGAACAGGAGAAGATGCTAGCAATCTACCACTCGACATGCTAGAATATTATAAGAGAGTGCTGTGCCTTTAAGGGAAGTGGTTGGGATGGTAGGTGGATGTAGTGCTACTTGAGTTTGAGAGTGCTTGCTTAGAAGAGAAGCTTTGAGAACAAGTGCTATGCTTATAATATAATGAGTAGACTGGTTATTCTAAGAGTAGAGCTTACTAAGGGAAAATTTGAAGAGCCGACTTGGCGGAGCCAGAAAAAGTTTAACCCTGTTTAACTGGCGCTGCGCTATGCATGTACATGCACACAAAAGCGTACTCGTGCTTTTGTGTGCATGTACGTGTGTGTGTGTATGTGTGTGTCTGCTTGTCTGTGCACTCATGAGCATGTGTGTTTGTGTGCTCATGTGCTTTTGTGTGTGTGTGTGTTTGTGTGTCTATGCCCTCATGAGAATATGTGCTTGTGTAGTCACATGCTTTTATATGTGTATGTATGTTTTCATTATCAAAGATATTATATCTAACACTTATTCAATTTGCCAATCTTGATTTTCTGCGTGTATGTGTGTACAGGTATGTATTTGTGTGTGTGTGTGCATGTGTGACTATGTGTGTGTGTGTGTGTGTGTGTGTGTGTGTGTGGGCATGCACATTTAGAGATGGAGTTGCAGCTAACCCATTTTTGCCCTGGGCAATCCCTCAACTCTCAGGAATTAAGGACCAGATATAAAAAAAAAATTTTCCTGACTGCAGCAAGACGCAAGGGTTCCTAACACACACACACACACACACACACACACACACACACACACACACACACACACACACACACACACACACATGCATACACACGCTCGTACGCATGCATGCATGTAGACACACACACACACACACACACACACACACACACACACACACACACACACACACACACACACACACACACACACACACACATATATGATAGAGGACAAAACTAGGAGAGGCTAAAGGACTGTACTGTGGTTTGATGGAAGCTGCCTTTGACAGCACCTGAGAAGTTATGCTTTAGATTAGAATATTATCATCTTCTATGATGTGCATATTCAACTCAGTAACACTGCAGAATGGTTCACTGACTATAACTTGTGACTATTGCAATAAGTACTCATTTATTTGTTATTTTATTCATATTTGTTTCCCGAGGTAGTACACTGAGCAACAGCTGGTGGCTGGTCTCACCAATCCAGACTTCTTGGGTTCTGTCTGTGAGCCAGCAGGCAATCCAGAGAGTTATGTAAGGATTTACACCTAGCTCAGAGAGCTTGTCAACAATGCCAGACTGGAGTATTGCATTGAATGCTTTAGCCAGGTCGAGATATGCATGCATTATTTTACTCTCATCCATTGTCTTGGTGACCCTCTCAAAGAAGTCTACTAGTTTAAGTAAACATGACCTTCTGTTAACAAAACCAAACTATGATGGGACCAGTGTCTGCAGATTGCCAATGTCTTTGTCATTTTAATAATAATTTGTTTTATGTCTTTGCATCCTAGGCTTGTTAGGCTGATGGGTGTGTAGTTCCATTGGGTGGTTGATGGTCTGCCCTTGTGGAGGGGAATGACTGTTGTGGTCCGCCATTCACTTGGTGGACTGCAGTAGAGGTTGGAGGTACTACAGGTAGACGTCTACTCGTGCATTAACATTTTTACAGTTTATTTTTTACTGCTACAGTTAATTTTTAATGTCTATTCTTTTCAGTGAGTTAAGTTTAAGTGAAATACATTTTAGTGAATGACAACGTTTTATTTATTTATTTTACATTTGTTTACTGGGAAAGTCTGACTGGACACAGGTCCATTTTCAGCAGAGGCCCGGGGAGAAAAGCTCCAAATAACATAAAGTACATGAAGGACACATATGAGGAAGTATGTAAGAATACATATGAGCACAAATAAGAGAGTACATATAAACATATTTACAGCTATAGTATATTATGCATCATTCATGATGATGATTGCAAAAATAGAAAGTCACTAGATAGGTTCTGTAGAGTACATATTATTGAATCTGAAGGGCATATATCATTGGATAAACAGGTGTACTAGGAGGATACAGGTGATCCTTAATGGAATCCTTTCAGCAATGCAGTGGGGTGGATTAGCCAGGGGTGTGGCATGAACAAAGCCAGTTGTTTGCATAGTAGGTTTTTAGGAGTCTTTTAAATTGAGTAATAGAGGTGGAGAAAGTAATTTGGCTTGGGAGTGAATTCCAGGTTCAGGCAATAGTGCAGGCAAAGAGTGATTTACCAGCATCATTTTTGTGTTTTATGATATTTAAGAGGTTTTGGTTACTAGTTCTTAAGGTTCTAGTGGTGGTGCAGGGCTGGATTAGATACTGAAGTGCTGGGGATTTGTAGGAAGGTGGTAGAGCTTGTGTGCTATTGAGAGTTCATAGAGTAGGAGTAGCTGAGTTAACTCAAGCCAGTTGAGCTGCTTGAGGGAATGACAATCTCTATGAGAGGCATCAGTTGCAAAGTTAGCTATCTTGTTATAGCAAGATTTTGTTTAGTAAGGTGCAGTTACGATTAGTCATGATGGGGGAGGTATAAATGAGGACGGATAAGAGATGAGTTCTTGCAATAGTTACTTTGGTATGTTTAGTGATGAATTGTCTATTCCTATAAAGGAGACCAAGCTTTTTGTTAACTTTCTTGATTATTTGTGCTCTGTGTATGTCGAATTTTAGATTATTGTCTATTTCAACATCTAGTAGTTTTGTGAGTATAATTCAACTTCAGTTTCTATCAAGTTTCTATCAAGGCTAGCCATTCAGAACTGAAAAATGGGGCTAGGTGACTTAGCTGCATCAATTAATACCACCAAAAAGGCGATAGGTATGTAAGCCGAGGACCCAGGATGCACTGACCTATGCTAGGAAGCTGTGTTAATGATGGGAAGGGTTTCCCCTATTGGCTAGTGTGTGCTGTTTTGAGGAAATGTTGGGCATAAAACCAATCAGCTTGTCAAAAATGAACTAAGGATTGCCACAATGAATGTAGACTCACTGGTGAGATGCAGTATAGATGTGGATGACATGATAATAATAAGAAGACTGA
Source organism: Protopterus annectens (assembly GCF_019279795.1). Classification (NCBI taxonomy): domain Eukaryota; kingdom Metazoa; phylum Chordata; order Ceratodontiformes; family Protopteridae; genus Protopterus; species Protopterus annectens. The sequence continues at coordinate 497,288,233 of NC_056740.1, read as the reverse complement.
GCATTCTGTGTATAATTCTGGGATGTATGGTTCGGAGTAAAAAGGCCCATTAGGGTTGTTAGCCTAATATACTCCTATGATCCTATGATCACAAGATTCTATGACCCCATGATCCAGGAGCCAAGGTGGAAGGGCAGTGCAACAAATCTTGTAGCCTGGGATCTTCACTTTACTACTCAGGGAGAGGACAGACTTGAAATAGTGTGTGAACTGTGGTGAGAGATAGAGTGTCTTCTGAAGACAGTGAGGGATGTAATCTGAATCACTGACAAACACGTGGCAATCAAACTCCTGTGTAAAGATACAGCAGTCTTCATAATCTCAACCTGTGTGCCACAGCAAGGCTGCAGGGGCAAAAAAGAAGAGGACATTCAGGTGGCAGTTGCAGGAACCGCTTGATGAAGTAGGACAAAATAAGTTGGTATTGGAGGGCTTGAATGCACATATTAGGACAGACACACCAAGCTATGAGTATTGCCTGGGTCTACTTGGTTGGGATAATGAAGGAGACACAGTTCTAGACTTTTGTCTAGAAAATGGTTTAATGGTGCCCAAAATATGGTTCACTAAAAGAGACAGTGACAGGATCACAGACAAGAGTAATCAGCATGCAACTCAGACAGACAACCCCTAGTAAGGAAAGGCCACTGAGGTCAAATCAGAGATTGCAATGTCATCCTTGGTGAAGATATTACCCCATCTTAAATGACTTGTGGCCACAATCAGCTGCAAGCAGAGTTCAGAAAATTCTCAAAGGTCAACAGAGGCTAGGCTGAAGACCTAGAAATTGAATGGAGTGAAAATACAGGAGCTCAGGAAATACTCAGGACTCTAGCAACTTAGGAAGAATAGGAAATAGGTGGAGCCAAAACAGAATGTGGTCAAGCCACATACGGAAAGAAGGTACATAAAAAGTTCTGTTGGGCTGCAGACACTCAGGAAAAATCATGGACTAGGCTGAAAGGGAATGCTGGTTGGCTAGAAAAGAGGCTAAGATAGCAGTCACAATGGCAAAGAACAAGGAATTAGAGAAATTTTACCAGTTTCTGGAAGGTGACTCAGCAGATGGCACAAAGAAGCTCTATCAGGTTATAAGGCAATGACAAAGTGATAAAAAAGATAGCCTGTGTGTGACATTCATAGGGGGCATAAATAATCTCTCCACTACTCCGCAGAACATCAGGGGCAGTTGTAGGGATTACTCCAAGAACATTCTGCATGAAAAAGCCCCAAAAAAGCTGTATTGCCACCTGCACAGCCTAAAACAAAGAAGAAATTGAGTGCACCTTAGAATAAGTGAGAAGTGGACCAAAGAACACCCAAGAAGCTAAGAAATAAGGTGCATGAAGCTGTGGTGAGTCCAGTGCTTTTGTATATCAGGAAATCTGAGCAGCAAAGGCAGAGTAGCTGAGGAAGCTTAAGGCGATGAAGTGCCGGAGACAGGTAGTAGGATGTATACTGTGGGACAGATGGAGACATGAGGACATGAGAGCAGACACCAAAACAGTCCTAGTTGTAGGGACAGCCAAGTTGAACAGATTACAGTGGTTTGGTCACATAAAGGCAAGCAGAAGATCAATTGGTAAAGTAGATTTGAAAGAAACGTAAAACAGGAAGGAGGGAGCTAGGACATTCAGGCAAAAGATGGGATAGATATGTGAGGATGGGCAGTCATGACCATCAAAGAATTTAAGGGAGTAGCTCTGACTCGAGACTGGTGATAACTGATGACCGTTGACTCAATGTCTGAATCCATGTGAAAAATGGGGAAAAAAAAGGGGAGGGTTGATGATTCCTAGAAATAAAATGATTGATGATGAAGATGGTGATGATGATGATGATGATGATGATGAAGAGAACTAATTCTGGTGACATTCAGATACAATGTATCAAGCACTGCGGCTTGAACAGACTGAGTCCCTTAAGGAACAGAAATTGCTGAAGGACAACAACAGAAGCTCTAGGTGACAAATTGCATTACTATTATCATAATAGAATTATTATTAATGCTATTGTTATTATTGTTACTATTATAATTATCTGCTTGTATACTTTTGCTGTACAATAACAGTGTATTGCACATATATTGGCAGAATTTGCATAGTTAATACTAAGAGAAAGTAGCTTTCACAGTGCAATGTGATATCTTGTCTCTATTACAAGATTTGGGCTGTTTGTGTTGCTTTGAAGTATAGCAGGATGACTTTCAGGAAAATTGACCTCTCCAAATTCTTTTTGTAAAGGCATATTTGTCTGGCACTTACTGTAGCCACAGAAACACTAACATTTTTAAATGAATATCTGTTCACAAGTATAACATTTACCTTCTCTATTGTAATCTGCCTTAAGGATGGCTAGTTTATTGTTTATGGTTTACTAATATAGCAATCGTTCATCATGCACATTGAGGTGCACATTGTCCGTAATGTAATATATGACCATTTTGCTGCATTAACATTTAGTTGTGTCAGAAGTGCCTACCTGTATGTTCCCAACTGATACTGTCTCCTCAAAATGTGCCACTGTGTCCCAAAGAGGTTTGTTGTGATGATCATTATATGTGCCACTGTGCCCCAAAGTGGTTTGTTGTGATTATCATTATATGTGCTACTGTGTCGCAAGTGGTTTGTTGTGATGATCATTATATGTGCCATTCTGTCCCAAAGTGGTTTGTTGTAATGATCATTATATACGCCACTGTGTCCCAAAGTGGTTTGTTGTGATGATCATTATATATGCTCCTGTGTTCCAAAGTGGTTTGTTGTGATGATCATTATATGTGCTCCTGTGTCCCAAAGTGGTTTATTGTGATGATCATTATATGTGCCACTGTGCCCCAAAGTGGTTTGTTGTGATTATCATTATATGTGCTACTGTGTCGCAAGTGGTTTGTTGTGATGATCATTATATGTGCCATTCTGTCCCAAAGTGGTTTGTTGTAATGATCATTATATACGCCACTGTGTCACAAAGTGGTTTGTTGTGATGATCATTATATATGCTCCTGTGTTCCAAAGTGGTTTGTTGTGATGATCATTATATGTGCTCCTGTGTCCCAAAGTGGTTTATTGTGATGATCATTATATGGGCCACTGTGTCCCAAAGTGGTTTGTTGTGATGATCATTATATGTGCCACTGTGTCCCAAGGTGGTTTGTTGTGATGATCATTATATGTGCTTCTGTGTCCCAAAGTGATTTGTTGTGATGATCATTATATGTGCCACTGTGTCCCAAAGTGGTTTGTTGTTATGATCATTATATATGCCACTGTGTTCCAAACTGGTTTGTTATGATGATCATTATATGTGCCGCTGTGTCCTAAGTGGTTTGTTGTGATGATCATTATATATGCTGCTGTGTCCCAAAGTGTTTTTTTGAGATGATCATTATATATGCCTCTGTGTCCCAAAGTGGTTTGTTGTGATGATCATTATATGTGCCGTTGTGTCCCAAATGGTTTGTTGTGATGATCATTATATATGCCGCTGTGTCCTAAGGTGGTTTGTTGTGATGATTATTATATATGCCGCTGTATCCCAAAATGGTTTGTTGTGATGATCATTATATGTACCGCTGTATCCAAAGTGAGTTGTTGTGATGATCATTATATATGCTGCTGTGTCCCAAAGTGGTTTGTTGTGATCATCATTATATGTGCTGCTGTGTCCCAAACTGATTTGTTGTGATGATCATTATATGTGCCATTGTGTCCCAAACTGGTTTGTTGTGATGATTATTATATATGCCGCTGTCTCCCAAAGTGGTTTGTTGTGATGATCATTATATGTGCCGCTGTGTCCCAAGTGGTTTGTTGTGATGATCATTATATATGCCACTGTGTCCCAAAGTGGTTTGTTGTGATCATCATTATATATGCTGCTGTGTCCCAAGTGGTTTGGTGTGATGATCATTATATATGCCGCTGTGTCCCAAAGTGGTTTGTTGTTATCATCATTATACGCACTGCTGTGTCCCAAAGTGATTTGTTGTGATGATCATTATATGTGCCACTGTGTCCCAAGGTGGTTTGTTGTGATCATCATTGTATGAGCCATTGTGTCCCAAACTGGTTTGTTGTGATGGTTATTAGAAATGCCGCTGTCTCCCAAAGTGGTTTGTTGTGATGATCATTATATGTGCTGCTGTGTCCCAAGTGGTTTGTTGTGATGATTATTATATGTGCGGCTGTGTCCCAAGTGGTTTGTTGTGATGATCATTATATATGCCGCTGTGTCTCAAAGTGGTTTGTTGTGATTGTCATTATATATGCCGTTGTGTCCCAAGTGGTTTGGTGTGATGATCATTATATATACCACTGTGTCCCAAAGTTTTGTGATGATCATTATATGTGCCACTGTGTCCCAAAGTGGTTTGTTGTGATAATCATTATATATGCCGCTGTGTCCCAAGTGGTTTGGTGTGATGATCATTATATATGCCGCTGTGTCCCAAAGTGTTGTGATGATCATTATATGTGCTGCTGTGTCCCAAAGTGGTTTGTTGTGATCATCATTATACGCGCTGCTGTGTCCCAAGTGGTTTGTTGTGATGATCCTTATATATGCCGCTGTGTCCCAAAGTGGTTTGTTGAGATCATCATTACATATGCCGCTGTGTCCCAAGTGGTTTGTTGTGATTATCATTATATATGCTGCTGTGTCCCAAGTGGTTTGGTGTGATGATCATTATATATGCCGCTGTGTCCCAAAGTGGTTTGGTGTGATGATCATTATAAGTGCCGCTGTGTCCCAAGTGGTTTGTTGTGATGATCATTATATATGCCGCCATTTCCCAAAGTGGTTTGTTGTGACCATCATTATATATGCCACTGTGTCCCAAGTGGTTTGGTGTGATGATCATTATATATGCCGCTGTGTCCCAAAGTATTGTGATGAGCATTATATGTGCCGCTGTGTCCCAAAGTGGTTTGTTGTGATAATCATTATGCATTGTGGTGTGGTATTACTGAGGGAGGGCTATCAATAATGTTCCACACAGACTTATTGGAGACACCCCCATAGGCTGATCGTAAAAGTACATCGCTGTTGATAACAAGCTTTATAGTTCAAACCCCACTGCATCTGCTATTCATACTTGTGCCTTCAAGTAACACAGACACTCAACATGTTTCAATCTACCCAGCTGCTAAACTCAGCAGTCTTAAGTCTGAAAGTGATTTGTAGCACAAAATTACTTCCAAAAAATAAAAACGGGAGCACAAGCAGGAAGTGACATGTAAAATGCATGTTTTTTAAACACTTAACTTTCCTTCAGAACATTTAAACCACCATTAATAAGAATTAGAATCACTCCATATTGTTGTTAAATCACACTAGAAACCCTTTTTTCTAGACAGGCCATTCCATTTGCCATGAAATTCTGCATCTTATTTTCCTACATATTTAATAACACCATGCCACATTAGGTCTGGCACACTGAACAACTTCTTTTCTGACTTTCATTGCAGTTCTGTGTCAGACACTTGTCTTTACTCTTGTTAAGCTTATCTCTGGTCCTCTGATGGTCCTCTACCCTGGATAAAATATAAAAATGTGTCTTGGAAAACACAGAGAAAAGTTTATTAAGGCAATAATCCCCTTTCTCTTTTTGTTTCCCAGACCATCTTTTGTTATACTTTGTGCTGTTTTGTCAGACCAGGTCTGGACTTATCTGTTAGAATGGTATGCATGCATTTAGCCGACCATTACCTTGTCGATGTTCTAAATGTTGAAAGCAGTGCAGCAGGTTTACAAATGTCCAAATTCTATATAAACCAACCTGACTGGCCACATACACCCTATCTAGGTAGTCTCCTTTTATCAAGTACTGGTTTTATTGAAACCGTGATAGTTAAACCTGATCCTTTATCAGCTCTCAACCAAAGGATCCATTTAAGTTCAGCTTCACTAGTCCTATTATCAATATTACCCATCCTAGGTCCTCAGTCAGGTTGGTTTAGTAAGTAAGGTACAATGTATTGATCCAATTTTAGTTGTAGCACATGCACTGAAAAGGGACAATTTTTCTTTAATGGGTGATGTCATTGAAAAATAATTGAAAGCAATTAATGTATGCAAATGAAGGATGATGTAGAACACGCTATTGGTGAATTTGAACTGTTTTAATTGATCATATGACTTTATAAACTATGTGGCTGTGTGTTTTAATATTATTATGGTCTGATGAAGCCAATGTGTACTTGGTGACATTTTATGTGCTGTGCTTCCTGCTGCAATACAGTGTTTTGTTTTACTTGGGATTTTTACATTGCTACCTGGTTTACTCATTGGGTGATTGTGTTTATTACGTTTGTTCTTATCTTGGTTGCCCACGAGAGCATGGCGGAAGTGTGTGGAATACAACTGAGTGATTCGTGTGTTAACACTTCCAGTCAAGATGGAATTAGAAGGGTAAATGGCCTAGCGACTCTGCTCCAGGGTGGCGATAATCCACTGCTTGAATATAATGGGGAATTAACCCCAGACGGTACTGTACCTGAATTTGAGTATGACAGACAATCATTTTGAACACAGTTGAATCATTTAGCGGACAACCTCTTTAAACTTAAGAGACTGCAACATCAAAGTTACCATTTTGAAGCATGTCTCCATTTTAGAGTGGTATCGAGGGGCCTAAGAGTATTGAAAATGTCTACACACTGCATGCTGTACCCAGAGCTCCTTACCAAATGGCAGAATTTGAATTTGGAAATCAGTTTTGGATATGTGCATTTGATGACTGAGTTTTTTAAACTGGAGGAAGAGAACTTGATGGCTGCTTTAAGTGAACAGCAGGAAGCATTATATGCTTAATTTCCACCAGTAATTGCTGACAAAGGCATTGGAGGGATTGTTGACAATGTGTCAATGTATGAAAGAAGGCTAGTTAGCCAAAAGAAGAAAAGACTTGATAGTGATCTTTTAGACTTTAAACCAGGAGATATTTTTTCATGGCCCAATGAAGATCATAGGGCTGTTCGAGAAGTACCACAAATTGATACAAGTAGGACGCCATTTGGAAATTGCACCGCAGGGCCTGGAACATTGACTGTAATTGAGGAAGGGATGAATATCCGAATGTCTGGGAATGATATGAGAAATTCACCTGAATCTGGGGGTGATATGGATGTACAAATACAATGCAGCCAAGGCAACAACGAGCATATAATGAGTAAGCCCCAAGATGTAATTGTGCGAAGGAAGGAGCAAACAAACCCAGTACAACAAGGGTTTGCTAGACCACCTTTTCCCATTCGACAGAAGAGAGACAGATCCATGAGTCAATCGAGGAGCCGTCGGCGAACCAAGAGGAAGGGCCAGATGGCAACCATGGGTTATCCGACTATCAAGAAGATGTGAGAACTGAACAATCGTTAGTCCTAAATATTTCTAATAGGACATTGACTGATATTGAGACTGGGGTATTGGGTATGGGCATGTGTTTTATTCCTGCACACGCAGCAAATATATCTGATTCCATTACTGACCTGAGAATATTTGCAAGGAATGTAATGCTGAAACTACTGTATGAGGATAATGATGTAAATTCTAAAAATGTGATTTTAAAAAATTGGGTAGCATGGTGCCTACGAATCATCGAATATTAGAAGCTTTATGTAAAGTATGTGAACAAGACCTATATAGGTTGTTTGATACCAAACCGACTGGCAAAAAGTTTTATAATATGAATAAGAATGAAGAGGAAGCACTTAATACATTAAGAAATGACACTTCTACAGTCATACTCCCAGCAGATAAAGTATGTGAACAACACCTATATAGGTTGTTTGATACCAAACCGACTGGCAAAAAGTTTTATAATATGAATAAGAATGAAGAGGAAGCACTTAATATATTAAGAAATTACACTTCTACAGTCATACTCCCAGCAGATAAGGGCGTCATGGATAGAAACTTCTATTTTAGTTCTATTAATAACATGTTGGGGGATGAGAATGTATATGAGAGGGTAGATACTAAATGCATAAGAAGTTTGATGAGAGATACGCACTGTACGGTTAATGATTATTTGTTACATTTTCAGATCACAATGGACCTTGCACAATATTTGACAGGTGAATCACCTACCATACCTATGTTCCAGGGACAACCCAAGGTGCATAAAAAAGACACCTCCATTCAGGCCCGTAGTGGCTGGGCAAGGATGGGTTACTGAACCTTTTTCTGTATTTATTAAAAAACATGTTACACCAGTTTTGGAAAGATCAGAAACTGTATTGAAGGATACTAAACATTTCCTACAGGACTTATACAGATTTATGGAAAGGCATGACCAAATATGTGAATGTATGCTAGTTACTATGGATGTGGTATCTTTGTTTACAACAATACCTAATACGGAAGGAGTAGAGTATTTACATAGATACCTTCATGATCAAAGTGAATATGAACATAAGTTAATAGATTTGATCTGAGATTTCATGAACGTTGTGCTTAATAACAATATATTTGTATTTGATGACTGCTATTACAAACAGAAGCATGGTGTAGTAATGGGTATGTGCTGTGTGAATCATTACACAAATGCAGTAATGGCACAATGGGAGTTGGAGGACGTCTTTAAAATGGAACTATATTCACAGCATGTTCTTTTTATCGTCGGCTTGTAGATGACTTTTTTTGTTGTGGAGTAGTAGTATAGAAGATTTACAACAATTTGTACCGAAACTGCATGAATCCACTACATATTTTGAGATTCACGTCTAAATGGTCATGCAAGTCCATGGAATTTTTGGATGTATCAATAAACAAAGGTTCGGATGGTACATTGACCACTAGTTTGTATAGAAAGGAATGTTACATAAATAAATTCAATACTGCATAGGAAAAGTATGCACTCTAAAAGGCTATTTAACAATATAATAAAGGGGAAAGGTATGAGAGTTTCCAGGTTACATAATGGTGATCTGGATTATAAGGGTGGATGTGAAACACTTATAGAGTCATTGACTCATAGAGTTTATAGAGACAGTGAAGTGAATCCCACTTTGACAGAATTTGATTCTATGAGGGATGGGCAAGCTAAACCATAGTTCTCTTCCACCCATGACTCAGCTGTAGCTGTACAAGGGAGGGGAAAGCAGTATAACTCTAACGGTAAAGTCAAAGTCTCGATGGCGTATACTAGTAATGTTAACTTGGTTAACAAGTGTTTCAGAATAACTGGCACCTTTTAAGACTGGATAACAAAATTAACAAAGTGGTGGGAGAAAAACCTATATTCGGATATATAAATTGCAAATTGTTAAAAATTATGTTATGCTATCCAGAAAAAGGTAGGCTGACAAGCATCCAACAATATGGAACATATCCCTGTGGTGCTTGTAACTTTTGTGGTTTGGTAGACATCCAGACTTTAATAGGAGGTTTACATTTAATGTGAGGGCAACTTGCACTACAAAGCATTTCGTGTATTTGGCGCATTGTGAATGCTGTAAAAAATGTTATGTTGGGAAGACAGATCGAACCCTGAGAGAACGTGTAAGGGAACATTTATATAGTATTAGGGTAGGTAATAGTACGAATGCACTTGCTAGATATGTCTCAGATAGTGATTATATTCATCATTTTAAGTTTAAAGCTATACAAGTAGTGCAAGTAGGACATAGGATGGGTAATATTGATAATAGGGCTAGTGAAGCTGAACTTAAATGGATCCTTCGGTTGAGAGCTGATAAAGGATCGGGTTTAAATAGTATGGCTTCAATAAAACCAGTACTTGATAAAAGGAGACTACCTAGATAGGGTGTATGTGGCCATTCGGGTTGGTTTAGTAAATCCAAAACAAAATCACCGTACCAATGCCAGAGTCCTCCAAACCAAAAAACGAAAATCAACCCCCCTTTAAAACCTGCCTTACAAAGGAGGCGTGTTTTCTATTAATGTCTGATTGGTTGTTTTAATGATGTTTCACTGATTGTGTTATATTTAAAAAGTGGCCTAGAATGTTTTAATTTGTCTGAAGAAGGGTCTCAACCCGAAAGCGCTTACCTCTGGATTTTATCGTGTGTTTTTTATTAAACCAAGACAACACAGCAGTGTCCTGCCTCTCTTTTGTTTGCTGGTTTAGTAAGTAATGTACAATGTATTGATCCAATTTTAGTTGTAGCACATGTACTGAAAATGGACCATTTTCCTTTAATGGGTGATGTCATCGAAAAATAATTGAACGCATCTAATGTATGCAAATGAAGAATGATGTAGAGCATGCTACTGGTGAATTTGAACAGTTTTAGTTGATCATAAGACTTTATAAAGAATGTGGCTGTGTGTTTTAATATTATTACGGTCTGATGAAGCCAATGTGTACTTGGTGAAAGCGCTTACCGACTTGCAAGTATTTTATTAAAGATATTTCGAACATCTACGAGTGTTGGTGGACATTTTATGTGCTGTGCTTCCTGCTGCAATACACTCTTTTGTTATAATTGAAAACTAGGCCTGCTGTACATACCTAAGCCCTACTATATGGAATATAGCTTCAAAACTACAGCCTTCACATACCTACTCGTACGTTTATTATATGCATCCCTACATCATCATCAACATACCAAATAACAGCTAGATAAACTAGAACAATGATACTATAGGGTTAGTAAGTTTGTCAGCATTTACCCCCCATTGTTGCCCTATGATGCAATTAAGCTGGAAAGAACTTATTAACCAACCTACAATACAGTGAATTAAAAATGGCTTACAAAATACCATAATTAGTAAAACTCTAATCTTTAACCAGGTGTAATGGAATACTCTTGCAAGAAACCTACAATCCAAAGAACAGCTACTAGTTAACAAACGGAAAGGAAATAACTCATATGGACGCTCACAATTCTAGCTAAGCATTGGTTGCTAAGCTTTGGAACTTGTTACCTATAACATTTGAATATTTGCAGTATTTTGGGTTCAGGGTTCAGTGCTACAGTTCTGAGACATAGACTGCATAGATGGACAAGGAGAAACTATAAATCAGTAGAGACAATTTGGAACAAGTTTATTATAAAGTATCTACAAGCTATCATACTTATATTGTTTTATTAGTTCTGCTATTGTATTAGCTATTCTGTTATGAAATACCCATAAGCAATCTCAAAGAAAACAGTACCTTAACTGGCAGGCACACTCTCTGTCTATCTGCTTGCCTGTAACAAAGCTTCTAGTTGCAAATCTTGTGCCTGTCATATTAATACAGTCAGGCAAAGAGCTTCAATCAGGCACGGATGTACGCAAATGTCCGGAATAAAGTTTGTGTATGTAATCAAATTCTGATCTCTTATACCTTCATATCTGGTGTTTTCACACACACACACACACACACACACACACACACACACACACACACACACACACACACACACACACACACACTAGCTGCTTGTGGAAAACAGCCCAGATGTGCACAGAAATTTCAAGACAATGAGCACTCCATCTGACATTTGGTCTCGGTACATACTGTAATGAGTTCCCTTCTCGGTGTATTATGAAACTCAGTGCTGGAACATCTTAATAGTTCTGCAATGATGCTAACAAGGCTCTTCCACTGAAAATAGGTTATATACTCAGCTGGGCAATCCTGGTAAACCAAACCAACCAGCCAACCAACCAGCCAGCCAACCAGGCTACAAATAAAGAGAGGACGGAAGAAATGTTTAAAGTTACTTTTCCATGCATTGTTTATCAGGGGAAACAATATGTTAGAAGATTCATGACTGCTTATGTTTTGGTGAGTGAAATTTTATTATCACCTGCTGTGAATCGAGACAACATGTTGGAAGTTGCAGTTAGATTTTTGTGCTTCTGGTGTTTCTTGTTTTACCAGTCATATTGAGATCAGTGTTTTGGCCATTTTTTCTGGTTTGTTTATATGAACTGTCAACATGCACAAATCAATGTAAGGTGCATTGATGTTTCTGCATTTTTTCAATTCATATCCTATTTATTTCTGCAGTGAAAACAATTTCTCAGACATCCTGTTTTGTTTTTTTTTATCCTGCAAAAGGTTACTATAAGTTGAGAAATTGTATGGTGTCTGTCATCCTACATGTATTTAAGTAATAATGTATGATGAAAGGTTTGTTACTGCTGAATGAAGGGATGCAGGAGAGAAAGGACTTCACTTTATGTTACCATCAAGGTTCATTACTGCACAATAACACAGACACATATTGGAATTATATATTTTAAGTACAAAATGAATTTACAGTTTTCCATGTAATCTGAGGACCAACTAATGAGGCTTAGATAATTTTTGCCAAAATGTTGGGGAACTGGTAATGATGTGACTATATGTCACCAGCTGTAACAAACCATTTTATTTATATATTGTAAAATTAGTAATGTGTTATATGATTCATGTAAATACATTATCAGTAGAACATGACACATTAGTTTTATGAGAGTTTTTACAATGTATGCACCTCACCATCTCTCTCTCTCTTTCTCTCTCCCCAACCCGAGAGCAAGTCAAACCAAATAGTATAGGGTACAGTATTAGTCAGGCTTATTTTTAATAGTAACTCTCAAGCAACCAGAAACTACAGTTATACGGCATCTACCAGTCCCCATGGGTGCTGGTTAAGTGAGAGTTTACTGTGTGTCTGTGTGTGTGTGTGTGTGTGTGTGTGTGTGTGTGTGTGTGTGTGTGTGTGTGTGTGTGTGTGTATATATATATATATATATATAAACACACACACACACACACACACACACACACACACACACACATTGAGGTGCAAAAACAAACAAACAAAACTGTATATATTTACACACACACACACATATATATATGTATATATGTAGATATATATATATATATATATATATATATATATATATATATATATATATATATATACACACAACTGTACTGTGTGGGCCTAAATTCTTACATCGGGTTATTTAGCACATACCTCCCAATCACTTAGTGTGAAACAAAAATCTGGACAAAGCTAAACATGCAACAGATTTTAAGTATTCTTTGTATAATGTAGAAAACTGATAGCATAACAGATGTCACATTAGCATGCATTTTCTGAAGGATATGAAGACTGAAACTCAAATGTCCTTATTCAGGCATTTAAATTCAAGGATTTGTCATAAAACCACAAATTATGAGGAACGAATAAAAAATATGAGACAAATAATTGGACATTCTGGACAGTATCAGGTATGCTACCAGATATGACTGGATAGAAGCAGGCAGACTCACACTAACTCATGTCTGAGGCATGCATGTGTATAGGCACCCCCCACACATAACTGAAATAATTGTGAATTGTTTTTTTTTTTTTTTTACATTATTCTTTTACGATTAGTTTACAAATAGATCCACAAGTTAATGAACTAATGTACTTCTGCATTTAGGTTGATCCCAAAAAGTACAACACTAGATAGTTTACATTTTAAGTAGGTATTACATTCAGATTCAGAATTGCTTATGTCTTATATGAAACAGGCTTAAGCTTGCAATGGAGTTTGACCTCATTATTTAAGAAATACTACCACAGAAATATAATTCAATTTTTTTTTGTCTAGGGGTTCGCCCAAAGCAGCTCTTTGTACATATTGTAGATAAGATTTTTTTTTTTTTGTATGTTATCTTCTTTATGAAAAGTCATGTTAATCTGCATCTTCTTGTGTTACATTTTGTTTTTGTTGCTGTAAATGAAATGAAATTTAATAAAATTCAATTTGAAAAAAAAAAAAAAAGAAATACTACCACAGAGAAAGAAATGTTGGTGAGAAGTAAAAAGGTTATGTCAGCAACTTAGTAAATGAGTCAACTTGAACTGTGTTTGCTGTCACATTTACTGATGACAGAGAACATTGAAAAAAGGTGCTTCCTATGGTGTAGGCTGGGGATGATTCACTCACACTTCATTTGCCTACTGTGTGACCTTGTGTACACCAGTGTCAATGTTGCAATAGGTAGCAAATATTTATTTGGTGTTGGAAGAACTGAAAGCTATGGGTTCTATTCCCACTCCAGGTGATTGAATTGCTGACACTGCAGGGAGTGGAGGGGGGGGGGTACTACACTCCTGAGGGTCTTGCTATTTGGATGAGACATTAAACCAAGACCCCATCTGCTTGAGATGGAGGTAGCACAGGTAGATGTAAAAGATCCCATAGCATCTGAAAAGAGTCCACTAACCTGGTCAAAAAAGGGATAAATATAATAAAAGTCAGTTAACCAACCTGTGCTTTGGCAGCAATTGTGAATTTTGGCTCATTAATGGTCTCCAGGGTTGCATGTGTAGTAACTGCCTATGAACCTATATGCAAGTAAAGCTGAACTCTGGCATAACATAATTACAGAATGATGCCCCCCCTTCGGTAGTTGTATTAGTTTTTATCACAGCTTTCAAATAGGACAAAAACAAAACCAGAAAAAAATTTAAATAAATTCATTTGATGTTATTTTCAAAATGTGAGTTGGTAGTACAAAAAACAGCCAACGATACACAGGCAGCATTCACCCCATAACATGTAAATGCCCCTCATACTGCCCCTCCCCACTTGTGCCTTGTGCTTTGTTCTGTTTATTACTACGGTACCAAAAAATGCGTACATGTGACTTTTTCACAGCGTTCTCCTGGGATCTCTTATCTCCTGCTGGGTGACCATCTTCATTCTGTTGTACATACTGGACACAGCAGATAACACAGTGTCAGCTATAAAGCACCTCCTGTGTCAGTGAAACAGCTGGGTTACTAACAACTTTAACCTATAAGGCAGATTTAAATGTCAAATTATCTTTTTGTTGTTGTTTTATTTATTTCTTTTTTAATCCTGTTGTAATAAGCAGAACAATCGAGATAGTAGCATATTCTGAGCTGTAGTACAACAGTTATGGTAGCTGTAAACTGAATTTATTTCCACTGGGAAATGGCAGAGGGACCACACTGCACACTGATGTTAGGCAAATGAGGCACACTTATTATGACTTTCAAAAGAACAGCATCAGAAAATTGTTGCAGATTCTGTATGCATGACTTATTGCCCCCACTGCTATTCTGGGAGAGACTTGTTTTTCAGTTAGGAAAATAAAGTAGTGGAAATGAAGAAAAGCTATGTCAATGATGGAGTGAAATGACGTGGACCGCAGAGACAAGGGCAGGCAAACAGAAATAAAATAATATACATGTTAATGTCTATTTTTTGTAGTTAATGATTTCACAATATGCATCCTGTAAAAAAGGAGTATCTGCTGTCTAGTGACAGCTCTGAAATCAGTGTGTGTGTGTGTGTGTGTGTGTGTGTGTGTGTGTCAGAGCCACAGGTGATCGGAACAAGAAATTCTATAGCGGGTAATTATTTCAAGATTTTAAAAGAAATAGTCCTTCAATAAACAAGGAATAAGCTTTACATACCTGCTCAGATTATCAGCTGTAATTTTTTTTTATTGCAATCATTTCCATACTTACTTTAGAATATTCTCAGTTTTATTTTATTTATTTATTTATTTACATTTGTTGCCGGGTAATGTCCGACTTGGCTGAAAGCCCTTTTTCAGCAGAGTCCTGGGTAGAAGAGCTCCAAAAGTGAAACAAAATAGATAACAAAGTATTATAATGATTTACAACTTATAAATACACAATAACGTCACACAAAGTAAGTAAAGTTTTCTTTGGATTCCTTTGTTTCAGTATGCATATGATTTCTTAACTATACCCATCATGTCCTCTTTTTTGCAATATTGTATTTCTACTTCGTCACAAGTGATTTGTTTTTCCGACAGCAGTGATTTACTCTGCTTTCAGCTGCACTGGTGAGGAATTGGCTTAGAAAATCAGGCGTCTCATTTTTGCTTATATTTGCTGGTTTTGGTCTTGGCATTTAGTTATAGTATAAGTTAATTAAACATAAAAGCCCAGTTACAGCATCCATGACATAAACTCAAAACAATGCTACACTGACAAAAAACTAAGACTATAAATGAAAGTAAAAATTCCTAAACATGCTAATCATTGATTGGAATCACTCAGAAAATGGCAGCAAAATTGGTGAAAAATGTGAGAAACCAAGCAAAACCATACTCCATATCATGCCAACACAGAAAAGTCACACCCAAATGAAAGAAAGCAAAATAAATAAATACAATAAAATAGAATAACTCTGAAAATGCAGCAGTTATCTTCTATGGTGTTGGATCCCCTCAGACCCCTGCGTGAAGAGGCTATAGTTCTGTACTACCCTAAATATTGTGAGCTCTGGGGTTACAGCATAATAAAGGAAAATGAAATTCCCCTTATTGCAGCAAACATCTTAGCATCAGAAATGAACTACTTCATGCATTTTACACAAGGCTGTGACGGGAGGGATATGTTCCAATGCTCAGTTACATAATTTTCATCACTTCACCACCAAATAAGCAAGAACCAAAATAGTCACCACAGAACGAAAACAAGCCAGTATATTTCCTTCTATGATTTCATAAAATCTCCAATCCACAGCACACACACCACGAAACAGATGCATAAAATACTTCTCTCTAGTGCCTCAGCTGGTTTAGCCTTTTACAGAGTACAACTACATCTCAAACACATTTAGTACATTAATTCCAAGGGGGTTAAATAGGGAATGTCACTGGAAATGTTTTCTTTAACACAATTGTATACTTTCTCTTCAACTTAATTGTATGCTTTATTATATTTAATTGAATTATTGACAAATGTAACAGTATTTAAGAGAAATGTGTTTGTGATGTAGTTGTACTCGGTAAAAGGCTAAACCAGCTGAGGCACTAGAGAGAAATATTTTATGCATCTGTTTCGTGGTGTGTGTGCTGTGGATTGGAGATTTTATTTAATCATAGAAGGAAATATACTGGCTTGTTTTTGTTCTGTGGTGACTACATACTTTTCATCTTTTTATGGACCGTCTTTATAAGATGGCAAATAAATGTGTTTCATGGTGTAGGTTTGGCTTAGAATCTCTCCGTTTCTTACCACAAATTGTATGATTGTGGAAAGTGGTTAACCAGACAGTGCTCCCAGATTATCCCTGAAAAAGAGTGCCTGTGTATAGTGGGCTTATCTGGTAAATAAATATGTAGATAAAAACAAACCAACAAGTAAGTGGGTCGCTCGTACACTACATCCAGTATATACGTTCAGCTCCACGGTTAACTTCTAGACAAAAATCTGTGCCTATGAGTTGCTTAATGTCATCATTTCTGACACTTTGCCTGGGAGCTACAGTACATCATGTATGCTTGATGGTTGTTTTCCCACTGTGTTAAAATAAAGGTAACGTCTGCTCTATTTCTTAGCCAGTTGATCGGTCTGGTCACAAAACCTTATTCCGCCACAACATGGGGCAACAGGTGGTTGTTAATTAGTTTAAATGAATATTAAGTAATAATGATAATACTAATAATCGTCATCATCGTACGGATGGTCTGTATTGATTTTAAATATACAATTACACTGAAAATATTGAAACAGACTGATATAGACTAAATAAATCTGAATATATAATAACACTGAGAAGAATTACATTATCAGGAATTTAAAACTGACTGAGAAGTACAAAACTTCAATATGTAACAATTAAAAAATTGCTAGATTATGGGAAAGAAGAACAAGATCGACTTAAGTAAGGCAACATCTAAGTTTAGGGACTGGAGTAAATAGTTTACATTGGTAGCAGGAGCTGAGGTGTGAGATAAAGCAGCATTTACAGAGATGGACGTTGGGCAGATTGTGAATGTCCAGCAGCACTGAGTTCCAAAAGCACCACTGGCAGTGGAAAGAGGGGGTAATTGTAGACAATAAGGCAGATCTAAGAGGGCAGTGCAAATTACCAACTGCAAGTTTACAGGTGAGAAGAGAACAAAAAAAATCCAAATGAACTGAATTTTAAAGGTAGTAGAAAATAGGAAGGTGGTGTATTCTGTTATGGACAATGAATGACTGGAAAAGGAAGTGGACAGAGAATGTTACATCAGAGTGGAGGATAAACTGGAACATTTTGGAAAGCCTTTTCTAGGATAATAGTATGACAGTGCTGCATTCAATGCCTTGATAGTTATCTGTATATTCTTCATTTAGTATATTACAATATCTGCTCAACAGATGCTACCTTGCAGTGGTGTCTGCATCACCCTCACAACACTAAATCATCCTTAATCATCTAATCGTTTGGACAAGAGCACTTGTCCATCTAAATACTTAAAAGAATATACTACTTGAAGCTTCAACAGGCATCTTTATTCCTACTACAGAGAGGGTATCAGCGACAGAGTCTCCTAGAACTACTAGATAAAGTAATTTTATCTGAGCGAACCCTTTGGACCCTGCTTCTTGTTAGTCTCGTCACCCTCTGGGTCACAGGTGGGATACCAGGGTCTATATTAGATCACTGAATACTTAAAAAAGCGAACGGTGATTGATCGAACTTATGTAAGCGAAAGCTTAAAATATCAAAGCAACAGAAACCCGAATTTTTTCCTAGGGAAAGAATTTGGTTGTCCATTTCTGTTGCTTCAGTATTTTCAGTGCTGTGGTGGAAAGTTATGGGTCAGGTTCAGATAAGTGTGCGATTGTGTGGATGTGAGTGTTAGGGTGGCTTAGGTGAGTTAGGGTTAGGTATGTGTGTGATTGTGTGGATGTGAGGGTTAGGGCGGGTTAGGTGAGTTAGGTTTAGGGAGCAGGTGAGGTGAGTGTGCGATAGTGACGGACCTTAGGGTTAGGGTTTGGGTTAAGGTAAGTGGATAGTTAGTGGTGTGTGTGTAGTTTAATGTAGAGTTATGTGTCAGATTCTAGGTGTTTGTGTGTGGATTGCTGTTTGTTTGGTGTGCTTGTGTTGTGTGTATGTGTTTTGGAACAGCGATTTTTTTTCCCTAGGTAAAAAATCGCTGTTCTGACAGTTTGAGATTGTAAACTTTTGCTTACATAAGTTCGATCAATTAGCGTTCACTTTTTTAAGCGTTCGGTGATCTAATATAGACCCAGATACCAGACCTGACTTGACCTTTCTGGACTGTTTCCATTTTCTTTTATAATGCATACCTTAGTGACTGAAACAGCACTCAGGCTGAAGCCATACTTGTTTACCAGGAAAGGTGACTAAAGAAAATTGAGCAAAACAAAATTATCGCCCAAACAGTGCTTAAAATAAATAAAAATTAGAACCAAGTGCTTTCATCCTGACAAGTTACAAGACTTCATCAGAGGGGTATTCTGCCATAACAGGGGGCTAGATATACCAAACATATAACCAATCAAATCACACAAATTTGAATATTTTCAATGATGTCATTCAAAACCAAATTAAAACAGTGGGTTGAAAAACAGTAACGGAAAAATAATGTGCGTGTCTGATTCAAATCCAGCTACCAAGTATGCTTAAAATATAATTGTGCAACCTATTTAAACAGTACAAAAACCAAGTCTGAAAAATGAATAAATAACATTTTAAAAATGAGTATGTTAAATTAAATATATAGTAAACAATTCAAACAGTGCTATATATAACTCTGCCTTCCTCTTAACAACACTAAGTAAAGAAACAGTCTCATTAATACCAGGGACGGTTGAGGCAGTAAGTCACACCTGGCAAGTTAATTCTTTGAATTCAAGAAGAGTTTCAAAATCTCCACAAAAGTTAGAGACTACCACCCTGTCTATAACAGAAAATACAAACGTCATCTCCCAGGCCCCTGCTTGTAAATGTTCATCTGCCAAGTCTCTGCTTACACTTATCGGGTGTACCAGAACTTGTCAGAGATTTGGGATGCATGGCTAGGCTTAAAAAGGCCCTTGTGGTCATTAGCCTAGTCAACACCTATAAACCAATGACACAACAATGTGCTAAATGTGGCACTAAGCTGCTTAGTGCAGAATTAGCTTTGTGATTATGTGTGATTAAGATATATTTCACTTAACTGGATTCTTTGACTGTTCAGTATCTTGGGGGTTGATGTATTTACATATGGTTTCATGATATTTGCCTGAGCTCCAGGTTTCCAGACTGCCATCTTGGCTGAAATTCTTCTTGTTAATTTTACACTCTGTCAGGTGGGAGACATTGCCCCTTTAGAATAATGCTACACAGGTGTCAGACTTTGATTTACTGTTGTTACTGGTGAGGATTATGTCTGCCGTGACACCTGTGCTACTGTTACTCAGCATGGTATACACCTCTTTTGACTGTATGCCTTGCTTGTCTGTCGCTGTAACTTGGAAAAGTACCTCTTCTGCATAATTTAAAAGGAAAGTATCCCATTGGGTAAACACTACTAATTTTGTCCTATGGTGTGAGGGGTGCCTAGATTCATGAAAAATGAGCCAACTTTGAAATGGTCTTAATATGGATGTGGATAAAAAAAAAACTCTACAGCATACAGTTCAGCAGGCCTCATAAACCCTTTCATAGTTAACATAATCATGACGTTTATTGAATACAGTTCAGCAGGCCTCATAAATCCTTTCATAGTTAACATAATCGTGACATTTATTGAATACAGCTCAGCAGGCCTCATAAATCCTTTCATAGTTAACATAATCATGACGTTTATTGAATACAGTTCAGCAGGCCTGATAAACCCTTTAGTTGGGAGGGTGGCCTAATGGTTAAGGTGTTTGCCTTACAAACACAAGGTGCAAGGTTTGAGTCTCACAAGGGATAATTGGCTAGGCTTAAAATGGCTCGCAAAGGGCAGTTAGCTTAGTACTAAACTATGAACCTGTTATAGTTAACATAATCATGACGTTTATTGAATACAGTTCAGCAGGCCTCATAAAACCTTTTATTTATTTATTTTTTATTTATCATTTGTTAACTGGGAAAGTCTGACTTGGAACAAAGCCAATTTTCAGTGGAGGCCCGGGGAGAAAGGCTCCAGATGCATGTCTTTGTAATGTCTTTTATAGTTAACATAATCATGACGTTTATTGAATACAGTTTAGCAGGCCTCATAAACCCTTTCATAGTTAACATAATCATGATGTTTATTGAATACAGTTCAGCAGCATAGCTCTCAACCTTCCATCTCTAAAATGAGGAACACTGGCCCTCATAATGTGGAACAAATGGGCAAAATGTGGAACACATACTAATGGCTTACTAACAACTTCAGCTAGGAATGTCATACGATGGTTAAAATATGTTGGTTTTACTTATGAGGAAGATCTTTTAATGAATTAATATGATTAATTTCCATTTACAATGGATTTCACTAAAAAAAATTCCTAACACTGAATGTGTGACAGAGTCTTTCAATGTGGAACTTTGAGGAACGTTAACTTTTTAAGACCCTAAATGAGGTACGTTCCTCGTAATGAGGTACGCTTGAGAGGTATGTAAATCAGCAGGCCTCATAAACCCTTTTATAGTTAACATAATCATGATGTTTATTGAATACAGTTCAGCAGGCCTCATAAACCCTTTTATAGTTAACATAATCATGAAGTTTATTGAATACAGTTCAGCAGGCCTCATAAACCCTTTTATAGTTAACATAATCATGACGTTTACTAAATACAGTTCAGCAGGCCTCATAAACCCTTTTATAGTTAACATAATCATGACGTTTATTGAATACAGTTCACCAGGCCTCATAAACCCTTTTATAGTTAACATAATCATGATGTTTATTGAATACAGTTCACCAGGCCTCATAAACCCTTTTATAGTTAACATAATCATGATGTTTATTGAATACAGTTCAGCAGGCCTCATAAACCCTTTTATAGTTAACATAATCATGAAGTTTATTGAATACAGTTCAGCAGGCCTCATAAACCCTTTTAAAGTTAACATAATCATGACGTTTTTTGAATACAGTTCAGCAGGCCTCATAAACCCTTTTATAGTTAACATAATCATGACGTTTATTGATGTCATGAGCAAAAACTGGCAGAGCTGTATCAGTGCTACTGACTAAATAATAGATGCTCATTTGCCAGCAGTCTCCACCATGCTGCTCAATTGATCATGCTTTGCTTCACCCAGACATAGAGGTTTACCAGAATACTTGTGTGTAGGTTCTGGTCACCCTAGTGACCAGCAAATGTGGCACAGTTGATGGAAGCTAGAGAAACTTATTCATTTACAGGGTACAGATCCATCAGGGAACCACAGATGTGCTACATGTGCTGTATACATCAACAGCAATAGTTTACTAGTAGTAATACGGTACAAAGTAAAGCTCCTAATCAAGATGAAAATGGTAATAATTACAATTGCAGGGTGGAAAATGATGCCAAAAGTGTCTAAACACACAATGGCAATAGTGGGAGGTAATGTAGGTCGCGAGCTTTGTGCCCAAATATATGAAGAACTGTCAAAGACAGTTGTTTTAACAAACTGCAATGAGCTAATAAGGAGGAGCAACTGTATCCCTATACTCATTTTTACCCACTGGTGCAGCACACATAGGCTGAATGTACAGATATGACGGAGGAGCAACTGTATCCCTATACTCATTTTTACCCACTGGTGCAGCATGCATAGGCTGAGTGTACAGATATGACGGAGGAGCAACTGTATCCCTATACTCATTTTTACCCACTGGTGCAGCACACATAGGCTGAATGTACAGATATGACCAAATATTTCCCTTTTTAAGGTAATTCGTAGACAATGCAAATCAAGGCCCGTTTTGCCAGCTTCTGGGCTCCACAAACATGCATACTGTTAAAACATTGCCCAGTTTATTTTCAGCATGATAGGATTATCTGCACATGTTTTATATAATTTTCTCATGTTCTCTATATCTGAAACAGATCACTATGTCATGTAGATAGACAGAGAGGTGGTTTGCTAACCCTGGGAGATAAACCATTTACAGGCTGCCTGTGTTCATTTGAGACATAGTTGCCAAACCAGGGATGGATTTCCTGTTCCCCATCCAATTGTCCAAGTTACCCTTGAATTGGGTTAGGCAGGAACTCTGCTTCACATGGATGGGAAGCCTGTTCTAGAGAGAGGGTAGTCTCTGGGATACATACTAGTTATCTGTCTCTCCTGAAGGGCCTATTTATATCACAGGAAAGGTTTAAGTCTTTAGAACGGGTAATTATGGTGCTGTTTATTTTGTGGATATGCAGGAGGTCCATCAGAGAGGGGTCTGACAATGCTTTGTATGTCAGGCAATGCCAGGCATAGATCCTGTAGGAGACAGAATACATGGATATAGCCTTGAGACAGTCTGTACAGGACATGTTACTTACACCCTGTATTCTTTTAGTGAGGAACCTCTGTGGATATTCCAGTTGTTGGGTATGCCTGGTTAGGAACATACCAAGGGGCGCATTTACTTAATGACAGGTCTGATGCAGTCCAAATACAGTGGAATAATGACTTCCTTGGACTTAGATGCCATACCTTTGTTTATAAGTTGCACAACATAGAATGCTTTCCTCACTGCTATAGGCACGATGGTCCCAGGGATTTCCTGATAAAGAGATATTACTTTTCAGGTTCCTATGTTCCTAGTATCAGTACAGAAATCCTAATACAAAACAATTTTCTACTCTCTTACTCCTCTCCAGGTCTGTACAATACTACCAGCTGATTTTATTTTTACTTGTAAAACTTGGTCAGCATAGGTATGACTTATCTCTCTATTTATGTATTTGTATATTTATGTTTTTATTTATTTTGATGACCAGGTTAGCCCAACCAGGTTGGCCTATATTGAAGGGCTACTCAAAGTGATAGTCAAACTGACCACTAGTATGGCCAGGACAATGAGGAAAATTTCTCATTCTTTGAGTTAAAAATTTACATTATTTTTTGCTGATACCATTTAAACAAAAATGGTGGTAAAGTTGTTTCAAGAATGTATGGTTGTTATTTTATCTTTATGTATCATTGCTTTGTTTCTTTAATGAATATGGAGACTTAAAATGTATTGTCTGAAAATTGAAATAAAGCCAAGCTTACTCAATCATTAGAAATTATTTGCTCTCTAGAGATCAGGAAGCTGTCAGAGGCTGCTGCAGGAGCATGGAACACTGAGATATGAGTTCCAGACATTGGAATCTAATGGCTTGTCATTAAGGCTGGAAGAGATGATAGACCCTCAAGGCATGTTGTCTTGGCCTATCGTGATGAAGAAGGATGCCGTTGAGATATGTATGGAATCTAATGGTATGTTTGCTTTTGCCATGAAAATGCAGAAAGCAATATACTACATGGCAATGATGAAATTTCTGAAGTCATGATGTCTGTTACAGCAGATATCAGAGCAGGTAAGGTCACATGAACAGGCACATTGGCTTAATTTACAGTTCAGACTAAATCAATTTCTCAGTCTAAGCTGTTTCAGTTAAAGAACACTTTATGAATGGCACATGATGAAAGCCATGGTCTGTTACTGTAGACACATTCATCTGGGCAGTATTTTCAAACCACTGGGTATTTTACCTGCACAGGTAAACAGGTGAATGTGAAATACACACTGAAGTCGAACGCTTATATAATAGTTGTTTTGAAACTATAGATGGGGTACTAACTGCTTTTTTTCCTTGATGCCAGCAAGATAAATGATCCCAGAGAACTAATATAGCTTGCAAAATTCATTAATAAGTTTAAATGACTTAGCTTGTGGCAAAACAAAATTATGTAACTGCAGGATGTACTGTTATACATTGTCTGTGGTGCACTGAGATGTCAGCCATCCATTACGTGGCAGATATTTTTGTGTAAAAATGCCATGGTATAAAGTTTAAATGGCTCAGTTCAGGCTCAAAATATGTCACAGTCATGTTTAAGTTCATCATGGTTGCAGTTTTAACATTATCATGACAGTGTATCTGTTTGTGTTTGAAAATGTTTGGACTAGTCTGTGTGTTTGCTTTCATACTATGAAATGTAAAGTTAAGAGCTCAGAACACTGTCCGTAATTAACAGTTCCATAATCATATTTAACTTGTGCCTTTTTCAATATTAACTAAATTTAAACATAAAGTGGGTGGCAC
Source organism: Protopterus annectens (assembly GCF_019279795.1). Classification (NCBI taxonomy): domain Eukaryota; kingdom Metazoa; phylum Chordata; order Ceratodontiformes; family Protopteridae; genus Protopterus; species Protopterus annectens. The sequence goes on along the minus strand of NC_056740.1, from coordinate 497,263,286 downwards.
AACCTTTAAGTACCTAAATACGCAGTCATGCTGTTACCCTTTGATAATATTAAAGGTAGTTTATCCTGAAAGAAGAACATAATTCAGTTAGAAAATCTGACAGAACACTGAATCACAGCCATTCTTACAGTACTGGGGAAAAGTCAGACACAGTGCTCATGGGAATCCATACTGAGAATAATTTTTGAATATTTTGAAGTGAAATGTCATGTTCTAGGAGATTCTACCATGCTAGAAATGGCTTGATCAAAATGATATATCATACCATTAGCAAGGATGTGGTATCAATCAAAACCAGAATGCCTGCAGCAGTACAGACAGATTTCATGCCTCAGTGCATATTATCAGGTGGACATTGCCAACTGGATAAGCAGTAAATCCATTGGCTAGGTAAAATATAAACAGTGTATGCAAGACACAGTTAGATAACTATAAAACATGCTATAAAATAAACAGAAATTTTCAAGGCTCACGTCTTACATTAGATCAGTGCAGAATGTCTAATGGTAACGTACTATGCTAAAAAAGTATGTTTACATTGAAGTATTTTATTATGTGCCAAGTCTAGCTGCATGCCACATTATTACACGGGACCAGAAATATAGTTGTTTCCATTTAGCATATTTCATAATTGTTGTTACAGTGAAAAGTCCAGATGCTACCCTTATTGTCTTATCTCTAACCCCCCTCTAAAATGGCAAAGCATTACACATCTACATAAGCATTATAAGTGCAAGAACATGGAAATGCAGGTCATCTAATAAACACAGGCAGTGACTATTTATAGTTGTCTACTTAAAACTTTGAGGCAAGCCATATATAAATTAAGGTCTCCATATCTTGCATCTGTCACTGAAAAAATATATATTTTGTAGAGCCCTATGTAACCATGCCAAGGTAAAAACACAACAAGAAAGTTGGATGATGCAGTCAATTTCCATAAGCACTCAACCTTTCAACCACGGATCATTCAGTAATATGGTGCACTTGCTTTGTTCGTAAGACTGTTTTACTGAAATGGAAATTGTCATAAATCTTCATCTCCCTTCACTGATTCTCATCCTTTAGTTTTGGTGGCAATTATTAAACAGAGAAAGTATCTGTTATTGGTGATGGGAGGTGCTTATATGTGCATTTGTGCATGAAATTGTTGTTGTGAATAGCGTGAGTGTGTGTTTTAAGGTTACTTTGTGTGTGTGTGTGTGTGTGTGTGTGTGTGTGTGTGTGTGTGTGTGTGTGTGTGTGTGTGTGTGTGTGTGATGATATGACAAATGATCATAGTCAAAACAGAAAAAGAAAACTTATGAGGGATAAGGACTAATATACTAATGATGTGGTAGATCCCTGTGGAAAAGAAGCAGAGAACATCCAGCAAAAATTCTGGCATGTGTATTAGCAATGGATCAACAACCAAGAACATTTATTTTATAGAAGAATAACACGCCCATTCTGACACTAAAGTGCTCATCTTAACTGGTTGCCATGATACAGGAAGTATCTCAAAGAGGTCTGCAATGGCAAATGGAACAATCAGAAGACAGGAGTCCAGATTTGGGATGTATTAGTCATCTTCAGAGGAAACAAAAGGAACAGCAGAAAAAAAACAGTGTTTTAGCATGGAAGAGGATGCCACTACATGCGAAAAAGGGGGTGTCAAATGGCAGAGAGCAGAACTGTAACACTGACTATTACTTTTGCATTTATGATCTGACTGATATTAACTTTATTTATGAACAGCTGACAGTTTTAGAAAGGGGCTTCTCGCTTGTACATATTGTGAAAAATTGTCTTTAAGCTTTGTCTGTTTACCAGAAAGTTAAATTTAAAATGTCTGTTCAGTAATAGCCTGTTATCAAATCATGTACCAGGGGAAATTCCATCTAAAAAAATTGCTTCAACCGTCCACTTCAGAGCATTATCCAGATTTCTAAAAGGAAGAGTGAGAGAAAGATTAAAGCAGCGATCAGTACTCCAACTAAGATGGGCTATAAAACAACTCAGAATCAAGAAAAATGTCAGTTTTATAAAAGCAGGCAAAGGAGAAGCTATGTTTGTCCTGAAAGCTGAAGCTGATTTAAAGGCATGTCAACTTTATTGAATGGTACAAGTTGTTATCAGGAAGTCAGCATTCTAACATAACATTAATTCAGTGTTGCTGGATTTCTTACATAATCATTTAATTACATCAAAGTTATATATGTTTTATGTAATAGAGAAGCCTGAAGAGGGGATGATTATTCATATCTCCAAATATCAGGAGGAAACACCTTTCAGACTAAGTTTAATGGTGTGCTTCAGAAAACTAATTTTTATTTAAGAGATTCATGGCATTTTTTTGAGTGAATGAAAAAATACATTTTGTTAGTTAAAGACAACATCATTGTTTTGTTACCACTGACATTAAAATCAGAATCACAGCTAGGTTATATGACACCCTGTGCAGTTGGCCAGTTTGCCTCCCAAACCATAAGTTGAGGTACAAAAAAGTAATTTAAATAAAAGGGTCCTTTATAAAAAAAGGAGCTCTTTTGATCTGAAGCTATTCACTACAAATGTCACAATGTGGCAGTTACTGTGACCAGTACAACACGAGATGATGGACATGGAGATGAAGTCCCTGAGAAAAGCACCAGGAACACCAGGATGGATACTCAAAGACAGAAATAATGATAGCAGAGCGGAGGCCAAAGTACCTTTAATTACAGAGAAGGCCAAGGAAAACAAATTATGATCTTTAGCTACGTGTAGGAAACCAGAAGATGATTTGATAAAGCACTTTAGGAGAACCAGGAAGAAGGTAAGCAGAAAGTGGGCCATGCAGCCAAGAAATGGATGTATGGTGTGACAAACGATCTGCAACGGCCACGTGTGACAATCAGAGCAAGGAGGACAGCAGCTGAGAATCAACAGACGTGGTGAAAGTTGATGCTGTAGCTTGACCCAATGGAAAAAATAGAAAAGGGCATTGATTACTCATGGCAATGATTATATATAACATTTTTATTGTGGTCAGTGTATTGGTGTTGATTTTGAATCCTGTTTAGATTATTTGAATTCTAGAACTGTTTTTTAAGATTTATCTTGGTTACTTTTTTTCGGATATGGAAATTACATTTAATAAAACAGGCCTTTGTTTTCAAAATAATGTATATCATAAATAAACTTCCCTGAATTTATATTTACACAAATGAAGCTATTACCAAAATATTTAAAAAATGATGTACAGGAGAGTCAGTTTTAAGAAATTATTGCGTTTCTCCAAGTAAATTTTTACAGGAGGTAAATTCAGTTTGAATTTTTCATACAGTAAGTTCAAGGCAAGAGTGGGAACTATGGTGAGATATGTTGTGGAATATAAGAATAGCTCTTTTCTACCTATTTAACAAAAACCCATTACCGATGTTAAAAACATGACATGTGGTATGAGAGATATTTTATACAAACATAAATTCACCAAGATGGTAGAGGAAGCACCGGCCTTTGTCAATCAGAGAGGTTCCAGTCTCAAGTATATTTTGGATAATGACCTTCCCATGGTCCTAACAGCAGCCAAAACATCATAAGGAACTTTTTATGAGTACTTTGCAAAATTTTAAGTTATATTTATTCAGAAGGAGCCATTGCAAATTTAGGCCAAAATAAAATTATTTATGAAACCACACAGCTTTATGATTGTAATACCAGACATGTATCTGGCACAGGTAGGTGCTCTTGCTATGACAGCTTCTACTTAGGTAGTCCGTCTGGAAAAATTCACTATCGCTGAGCATTTATATTCAATTAGGCTTAAGAATGAGAAAATACTCTTCACAAACATAGAAGAAATTGTACCTCTGGAAAAAGATTATTTATTTTATTATGGGCATAGCTAGTTTTAGACCAAGGATTGTGGAGTTGGATAATATGATGGAATTTGAAGACATGACAGGGCAGAAAAAAATACAAGCCTGATTTGAATAAAACCATAAATATCAAGAGCGCCCTTTAACAAAGATAAGTGACACTGTGATCTTAAGTACCATGTTAATCTGGCAGTACCATGTGTTAAAAGGAAGCACTGATATCAGCTGTCACACCAGGGAGTGTCATACTTCATATATATTTTCAGAATAATGACATTTGACACCAAAGATGCCTCAAATTGTTTGAGAGAGAAGAGCACCAATTCTGTTTTAATAAAAAAATGTTTTTCCATTAAAGGATCATTTCCTTTTAGTTCCTGCTACACTTGCTCAATTCTTTTAATTCCGATTTTAGGATAGTGTTAGCTTTTGTGAGAAATGGGGAAACTAGGTACTACCCAGTGTGTTGTCTCTTCCATAACATGAATGCAAGCACTGGGATTAGAACCTAGGTTAGAGGGGCCTGTTATAGTACTATATCGCAAGTACATGCTTTTATGGGGAGAAGCATAACGGGGACTGTTGCTGGGGTCATAAACATCAGGTTCTGATATTTCTATAGTTAGTATGTCTATTGTCTTAAGGATTAGTCTCTGATGTGGCCCCTACACACCAGGAGAAGATTTTTCATTGCTATTTACTACCCAGTCATAGAGAAGTCTGAGTAAAACCCTGAACAATCATTAATTCATTCATTGCTAATTACCCACTTAATTCATGATTGAGGAATGTGGCAAAAAACAGAAGAGCATAGACAGACTGTGCAGATCCCACAAAGAGGGAACCCCAACTCAGACTGAACTGAAGAAACAAATGCTTGAGGCCAGAATGGCCACTGTTTTACTACTGTAACACCCAAAACCTCTAATGGCAGAGAAGAATTTCCATGCCATGTGGAACAAACGCTCATTTGTTGTTAAATAAAGTCATAGTGGAGCACTGTAAAAAGGGGAAGAATCTAAGTGTGGCATGGATTGACTACAAAAAAGCATTTGATAGTATCCCACATTTATGGATAAAAGAGTGCTTAAAAATGTATAAGATACACCCTACACTGATCAACTACATTACAGTGACCATGAAACAGTAGCAAACCATTTTGCAATTAAGCCATGATAAGGGACAAATTATCATTCCAGGGATAAAATTCCAAAGGGGAATATTCCAGGGTGACTCTGTCACCGCTGCTCTTTTGCCTTGCCCCTTTAGGCTGTCTGCTTAACAAATGAGGTCATGGCTATAATTTGGCTCCCAGAAAGCAACAAAGTCTAATGACTTCTCATCTTCTTTTTGTCAATGATTTAAAACTGTATAGCTCATCAGATGAGGAACTGAAAGCACAACTACAAGTAGTCAAAACTTTTTCAGATGACTACTGGATATAAGAATGTCCTTTGGTCTTGATAAATATACAAAAGCAACCTTTAAAGCAGGAAAGTTGCAGCACCAAGAAAACATCAGTTTGGGACAGGAATGTGATATAAAAGAACTTGAGCAAGAAGGAGTGTATAAATATTTGGGAATTGATGAAAGATCAGCAATAAAACATGAACAAATGTGAATAAAACTTAGTAAGGAATACTTTAGAAGACTTAAATTAATCCTGAAAACAGCACTGACATCTAGGAACAAAATCCAAACTATAAACCAATTTGCTCTTCCTGTACTAACTTGCAGTTTTGGAGTGACTGACTGGCCCCAAAAGGTGTTGGACAGATTAGACAGGAAAACAAGAAGGATGCTTCATGCTCATCAAATGATTTATAAAAATCAGTGCATACCAAGATTACATATTCCCCATTCCGAAAGAGGTATGGGCATCCTTGAAATTGATACATGTATAAATCTACAGTCATGGGACTGCACACATACCTGCTGACCTCACAAGACCCAAACATAGTGAAAGCTTTGAAACACGAGGAGAATAAATCTAAGTTGACTTCTCTGCTTAATCTAGCAGAAGCATATTGGCATCAAGCAGGAATGGAAATCAATCCAGAAGTAGATAAAAATCAGGTGGCAACCGAATATGCCAAAAATCAAAAGAAAGAATATAAGGTGAATAGACCAGATGAGAAGGTAAGAAATGTGGAAAATGCATAAATATAGTTGCAAGTATAGAAAACTTCTAGAAGAAGTTCATGTTGATCTGGATCAATTGCAGGAATGGTTAAGGAGAGGCAAATTTAAAACAAGAGATGAAAGGTTAATATTGGTGGCCCAAAACAGTGGGCTACATACATGTTGGTTTACAAAGTCCACTGAAGATGGGGACGAAACAGACAAATGTAGATTTTGTAAAAGAGAATTGGAAACAGTCGCACAACTCATTGGGTGTGATATATTAATGGTAGAAGGACTGTATACTGAAAGGTACAATAATGTGGCAAGACTGTAGCACTGGGGATACCACAAACATTTTGGTACTGAAGTGACTGAAAAAACACTGGAAACATGAGCTACAAAGCATCATAGAAAATGATGAAGTCTACATCACAAGGGATCATCCATTACCAACAGTTCAAAGACAGATGCTAGAAACCGGATAAAGTGGTCCATGAAAAGAAGACAAAAGTAGCATTGATCATTGAAATCACTACCCCCAGTGACTACAGTGTCTTATGTACAGACAGGCACAAAGTCATAAAATATCAGGATTTGCAGGCAGAATCGAGAGCAATGTGGAAGAAAGATACCCAGACAGTTACAATAGCAGTAGGAGCAACGGGTCTAACAAAAAATAATCTATAATCTTACTTAGATATGTTACCAATAAATGTAACTCCATATGGATTGCTGAAGGAGTCATTACTGGGCACATTGCTGGTGCTGCGTAGAGCACATCTGGCTGATATCAAAGATTGAAATAATACTAGCTTCATGAACTTTTATTATACTTTGACTTAGGAATGGGGTCCATTCCCCTCATGATATTAGAAACCCAAAAGATATGGAGAAATGAAAAAACAGAGAAGTGCATTTTACTCTGCTTTATGTGAATGCAAAGACTTTTAGAGTTAATGCATCCTGGGTAATTTGTGTTCCTGTCAGACATGTGAACATTACCTGTGTGAATGTGTACATACAATGCTAAGAGGTACCTTTGTAAGCTTAAGTGTGCTTTTATGAAAAGCTATAACCCTCCCATACTTAGAGACTGATCTAAATTACTAGCTAAACACATGCTGTGCCATTACACAGAAGACCTTTGAAAAGTGCATGCTTCTGTGTGTGAAATATAGACTGACTTGGCACCACCTCTGATCTGTCTGTGCCAGTACAAATTATTAATAAATCTATCCTCTGGACCTACAGAACAAGTGAGTCTTTAATTTGTCATTAAGTTATTTATGACATTAAGAAACAAGAAGTCAAGAATAAGCAATTTCTGTTTGAAACTTCTTCCTTATTATACCTGAAATATGATGCAGAAAATAATTTTTGCTGCTGAAAGTTTTAAGAGGTTTTTTTTTTTTGCATTAGGGAACCTAACAAGCATTCATTTTCCATCAGCGAATAATGCCAAAAGAAGCGGTATGTCAGTGAGCTGTTGCATGTGAGGTGTGCCCCACCAAATATTTCTGCCTAAATGCTTGTTTCTTGCAGCTATAAACTTAGGATCCAGATCTGTGCACAGCTTATTTCATAAAAACAAGGTTTTATTAAACCTGTATTTAGATTATGTTGTTTTATTTCATCATTACACAAGGAGCAATATTTTAAAACAGCACACACCATGCACAGACACGCAGTATGCTATTTTATACATTTACTGCCTGCTCTAATGGACGATATTTGAAAAGGAGTTGATACAAAAATTGCCCAATTATTCATTCTTTTGAATAGCACAGACACTCCGAAGTATGCTAAAGATTAGCCAAATTAGCATCAGGAGAACTAGTATTTTGGGGTAATTTTTCAGCCTTTTTTCAGACATTTTTTTGCCAGTGATATTCAGACTGATATATTTAGAATACTAGAAGAAAAGAGAGCTTTGACATTAATTCTGTTCAGTAATGAAACCTGTCAGTAAATATTTTTTGTGGAACAGACAGGGATCTTAGCTGGTTCTTTGAAGAACATGCAGAAAAATACAAAATACTTTTCTACTTCTACAGGTTTTCAGGGCTCTGCCCATTGTGGGTCTGAAAAAAATCAAACATTCAGTTTAGTAGTAATGAGGTAATAATCTAGGATGTTTTGCAATGACTTCAAATGGAAGGTGTAGCTTGGAATTTCACATAATGGTCTAAAATTCTCAGTTTTCTTCAATACAGAACTGTTATCAACCTTTATTAACACAACCCAACAGGATGATAACATTATAGCCAGTTTAAATATTATTTTTCTGTAGAATGTTATACATGGAGTCAGACACTGTTTTGTTGTTGTGTCTTTCGGCTTTTCCCGGTTAGGGGTTGCCACAGAGGAACTCTGGTCCGCTAATGATTGGCAGTAGACTTTTACGTGCCGAGTTGCCATCTCTGACGCACAACCTTCAATGAAGGTACGCCCATTCAAGCATGTCTCCACACAGAAGACGCTCTAGCTGAGAATCGAACAGGACAATGTCTTACTGTGAGGCGACAACGCTATCACAGCACCACCACTGCAGTTAGTCAGACACTGTTTTGTACACTACACCAAATAAGAGAACTTTTGCTGTGACAAATAATATTTACTCATACATGCAGCATTTTGTTTATGCAGTGGGTTTAACAGTTTTAACATTTTCATTTTCACTGCAAAGCTTTTTGTCTACATTATTTGACATATAAAGCTTCTCTCTTTGACAGTGCAGGAGAAATGCAATATAGCCTGTCCATTAATTTGCTTCCTGAAACTTCACTGGTAGAACAAAATGACATATTTTCCATCTCTGCAAACTACCTCTTAAAATGTTGTTATATAATGGAACTATCAGAAGCAGCATTTATAATAATGTTGCAGAAAGCATGTCCCTACAATTAAAATGAAACATGCGGAACCCCCAATCCACCCATCCTTAGTAATATGCGTTAACCATAACCTGGCCTTACCTTAGAAAAAAACCCTTTCTAGAGCACTGCCACTATTCAAATTGGGTTTGACTTTTGTGGTAATGTTTGGTTAACCAACTTCAAAAGGAAACCGTTAGTTTTCTTTTGCAATTCACAGATACGCTGATGTTTTTTTTCTCTCATTCATTATATTTTTTATATTTTTGAAGTGGTGGCAATAAACAGTTGGGTTTCAGTGCTTGTGTACCTAGATAGTTCAAAATCGACTCATAAAAAGGTGCTGTTCCCTTAGAAAGGGAGGTCATTTAAAGTGTATTTCTGGCTTTAATTTGTCTTGAGCTATGAAAGTCAGGCCACAATGTCGGCAAGTGTACTGCATTTCTTGATAGACTCCACAGGCATTTAGTTTTATGATTAATTTAAAAACATACTGCAGGGTGAGACAGCATCACATTTAAGATTATTTTCATGCTACTTAACTGTAAAATATTTCTGCGTCTTGGTCATTTATATGTTATGAATTACCATGCTAATTTCGTAATAGAGGTGCTTGAAATAACTAACTCACATAGCCTTAAGAGTAACTCACACTTGGATATTTTCAGACTCATGATAAAATGTGATGGAACAAACTGGCAACTTTATAACTGCTGGAACATACCAAATACCAACTTTAGAACTGTCACAGCAAAACTGCTTGCTATAAAGTGTTATATTTAAAAAGAACAACTGTCTGACTGCTTATTAGCTTTGATTTTTTTTTCTTATTTCAGCTACATTAACATGTATGAACTGTTAATTAGAGTACATTTGCATTCTTATATTGCTTTTTATAAAAATGTATAAGAACTGAAGGGAAAGACTGGCAAAGTAGTTTGAAATGATTTTTTATACCTTCATCCACAGCATTAACATATATTAAGGAGCTATCTTAAAACAACATGGCCTAATCTGTTGTCAAGGACAGTGAAGAATGTCACGGATGTTTACTGACCCATGGCTAAAGCCAGGATAACTCATACTACGCAGTATCACATGCTTGAACTCATGGTGGAATTATCACCTAATTATGGCCTGAACGGCTATACATGGTTACACATATATGAATATATGTGAGAGAACTGAATTTGAGCGAATGTTGCTTTGGATGTCATCTGTTTACTTGCCAAATTTGTAACATTGCACAGTTTTCAGGGTTGGGGAATATGCCCTTTCCCCAACACTGTGTGATCGTAGAGTAATTACACATAATTAACAGGGGATATGGGGTGTGGGAGATGCCAGGGGGCTTGTCCCCTGCAAAAAATGATGTTTTGTGCTGATTTTTTAATTTGAATGTTGTATGTGCTGAGGCTGTTGCTTAGCAAACTCATAATAGCTTGTTGATGTTCAAGAAAAAATCTTTTGGAGCTATATTTAGAGTATATGACATTTTTAATGAAATGTAGCTTTGACTAAATGAGTTTCTGATGAAATGTACCACATTTCTTTCGATGAAATGAACTTGCAAGGAAATGAAATATATCTATCTATATATACATTTATATATAGATAGATACATAGATAGATAGATAGGGGTCCACTTTGTAAATTTAAAATACTTAAATCATGAATTGTAGTATTTCGAACTTACAAAGCCGCTGACTCACATTTCCGAAACCAGCAGAAGTGTGAAATTCAAAATATCAAAGCACGGATATTTTGAATTTCTGCTTCCATTGGTACAGTATGTGGATGTTTAGGTTTAGTTTTGGTAAGTTTGTGTGTGTAAGTGTTTTGGTTAGTGGTTTAGTGTGTGTAAGTGTGTGTTGTCACTGTTATGTGTGTGTTTGAGGGACTGTAAGATGTGTGTGTGTGTCTGTGTGTGTGTGTGTGTGTGTGTGTGTGTGTGTGTGTGTGTGTGTGTGTGTGTGTGTGTGTGTGTGTGTGTGTGTGTGTGAGTTTTGTTTGTGTTTCTGTTTGTGCAGTCTCAGAGTTAGAATATATAAGTACGGGGGGTGTGGAGGGTGCAGCCCCCCCACATGGGGAGTGCAGGGGGGCTTGCCCCCCTGCTTATATGTAGTTTAGATGAGTTTGTTTGATTGTGGCGGGGGGGGGGGTTGTGTGTATGTTTATGTGTGTGCTGTATGTGTAGCATAATTATGGGATTTTGAATTTCGCAGTTGTGTGTTTTCGAATTTGTGAGTTGTGGTTGGGTTTTCGGCTTTGTGGTTTCGAAATACTGAATTTCGAGATTTCAGTATTTGAAAATTACAAAGTGAACCCATAGATAGATATAATCATATATATATATATATATATATATATATATATATATATATAAATATATATATATATATATATATATATATATATATATATATATATATATATATAATATATATATATTTATATATATATATAAATATATATATATATATATATATATTATATATATACATACACACATATATATACAATATATATAGATAGATATAGATATACAGGCATAGATATATAGCTATATAAACATATTACATTTTTATTATGCATACAACTTTACTATCACCTCCAAAAACAAACCTGCTATCATCCCTGCCACCCACACCAAACTACGAGGTGTAGAAATTGATAAACACCTTAGATTTGATGTTCACATATCCCAAACCATAAGGAAAGTTCACAAAAAATTAGGACTGCTCTATCGTAACAGACACTATCTTTCAAAGCAATCTAATACAACAATAACCAGGACACACCTACTATCTACCCTGCTCTACACATCCCCTGTGCTAATTAACCTTCATAAAACAGATCTAAATAAGCTAGAAACCTGCTATAATAAGATAGCAAGATTTGCTACCGAGTAACCCTACCAATCCCATCAGTGTGAGTCCCTCAACAAACTTAACTGGCTAGAACTCCCACAAGTACTGCATCTAAATCAACTGTCACTAGCACACAAATTATTTTACTACTCCAACAAAATCCCAGCTCTTCAACAACTTATACAACTTCACATCACAGCCAGAACCTTGAGGTTTAGTACCCCAAATTACCTAGAAGTCACCAAACATAACAATGAGGCAGGTAAAGCTGTCTATAGCTACTCCATTTCAAAACTCTGGAACTCCCTTCCTGCCCAAATAATATCCAATAATTCTACCACCCAATTCAAAAAACTTCTTAAAGCTCAATTAAAAAACAACAGGCTATGCTCTTGTCTCACCCCAGGATAAATACCAGAATTCTAAAAAAACACCGTACTCTCCATTAATGATAGCTAAAGTCACATACTAAATATGGCCTTTATGTAACCATAAGCACTAAAATGCAATCCACTGTCATGATAAGCAAGCATCACCAACTTATTTTTCTATAATCTTAAATCAATGGACAATTTGTCATATTCTAAATGTATTGCTATGTCATCCATTAAACTACTTACAGTAACTTTCTGTAACAGCTGAGTAATTAAACATACTGGACTTACAGTACATGACAATAGTACCAACTACTGTATCTGCCTACTATTGAATGATTTCTATATATAATACATATTGTTCTGATTGTACCATGTAATATCTGTTAAGTTATATTCTCTTCTAAGTTATTCATATTTTCCTTTAAATTTGTAATATACTGTCAGTCTTAAAATGTTAACTTCCTGAATGTAAATATCTATCATTGTGAACTTGTCAATTTATGTAATTGGAGCTTTTCTCCTCGGGCCTCCACTGAAAATGGACCTGTGTCCAGTTGGACTTTCCTGGTTAACAAATGTAAAATAAAATAAAAATAAATTATATATATATATATATATATATATATATATATATATATATATATATGTTCATAGGTGTTTACTAGGGTAACTACTACAAGGGCCTTTTTAAGCCTAGCCATACATCCCAAATCACTGATAAGTTCGGATACACTTGATAAGTGTAAGCAGAGGCTTGGGAGATGAAACATTTGCAAGAAGGTGCCTGGAAGATGAACTATTTACAGGTTGCCTGTGTCCATTAGAGATATAGGTGCCAAACAGAGGATGAATTTCCTGTTCTCAATCCAATTGTCCAAGTTGCACTTGAATTGGGTAAGGGAGAAACTCCGCTTCACATGGATGCAGGAGTGTGTTCCAGAGATGGGGTAGTCTCTGGGATACATACCAGCAGGTCCTATTTATATCACAGGCAAGGTTTAATTCTTTAGAATGGGTAATTCTGGTGCTGTTTATTTTGTGCATATGCAGAATGTCCATCAGAGTGGGGTCTGAAAATGCCCTGTATGCCAAGGCATAGATCTCCCTTCTAAAGCCTGTAGGAGACAGAATACAGGGAGAAGGCCTTTAGGTGTTCTGCAGAGGATATTTTATTTATGTCCTATATTCTGTTTTAGTGAGGAACTTCTGTGGACATTCTAGTTGTTGGATATACCTGATTAGTCACATACCAAAGGGGGAATTGTAGTGAATGATGGGTCTCATGAATGCCGAATACAGTGGAACAATGACCTCTTTGGACTTAGATGCCATACCTTTGTTTATAAGTTGTGCAAGATAGAATGATTTCCTCAGTACTCTAGACACATGATGGTTAAATGCTAGATTACTGTCTGTGTGTGTCCCTAAGTCACTGACTACTGGGTCAGCTCTAAGGGGTCTGTTGTCAATATGATAGTTATAAGAATGACTTCCCAAAGGATACTATTATGCATTTCTTGGCATTTAGTTTTAGTCCATGGCTCTGACACTGGTTGTGTGTCTGTATCAGCCCCTCCTGGAGAACATTTGTGTTGGTGTGGGATTCACTGACACCTCCTAATTTACAATCATCTGCACATTTAGTCAGCCAGAGACCATTGATATTGGCCTTAACTTCAGAGAAGTAAATGCCAAAAAGGAGTAGTCCAAGGACTGATCCCTGAGGGATACCACTTGTGACTGGCCTCTTTGTAGAGGGAGACTCCACAATTCTAACTTCCTGCATCCTGGATGTGAGCCAGTTGGCTATCCATGTGACATGCAGGACTGTACCCAACTTCTTGAGTTTGTCAACAATGCCTGAATGAGGTGTTGTGGCAAATGCCTTGGCCAGGTCAAGGTAGGCAGTGTGAACCATTTTGCCTTTATCCATTGCCCCAATAACCTTGTCAAAGAAGTACATCAGGATGAACAGGCATGATTTGCCCTTGACAAAACCAAACTGGGTTGGGTCCAGTGTCTGGAGATTTACTATATTTCTATTGATCATCTCCATGATAATTCTTTACATGGCTTTGCATATAAGACTAGTGAGACTTATGAGTCTGTAGTTTCCAGGGTCTCTAGATGGCCCACCTTTGTGCAGAGGGATAACTGTTGCCTTTCTCCATTCATGAAGCATGAATTCTGTTTGGAGGGTACAGTTAAACAGTAATTCCAGAGGCCATGATAGGTCATGTTTCGTGCTATTTAGAAGGCATCCTGGGATATTATCTGGGCCTACTGATGTAGTGTTCTTGGCCTTAGAGAGAACATTAAGGACCTGTTAACAAGTGATAGCAGGGGGAGTTATATTTGATGGTATTTCCTGAGGGAAGGTTGAGAGGGAGAGAGGGGTAAAGTTGGAGCTGAATTTGTTGGCCAGTATGTTTGCTATATCATCTGGCTCAGTAGAGGTGGATCCATTTACAATGAGCTCTGCACACAATTGTGTATTGCCTTTGAGGCTGTGGACATAGCTAAAGAATGGTTTGTGTTTTTCCTTGGCCTGGCAGGCCAAATTTACCTCAAATTTGGCTTTGGTAGACTTTATTTGTCCTCTGCGTTGTTTGTTTAGTTTGATGAAATTACTTTACCCTGCTGGGTGCTGCCCCTCTTAATTTTTGCCATGTTTTCTTCCTTCTGTTACACAGCCTATTGATTTTGTGATTCGAGCAGGGTGAATTGTTTCTTGAGTTAGTTCTGTACTTCTTCCTGGTGGGTACAGCTGCCTCTATGCAGCTATTAGCATGCTTATACAGGGTTTCTGTGAACAGTTCTGTATAGGCAGCAGTGTTCTCAGGGTTTAAGAGGGCTTGAAATTTTGACAGGGTCTCACTTAATAGTAGGAGGTTAGCCTTAGAATACATCCTGAATATTTCAGTTTTAGCTGGGGGTCCAGGTTTTATTTTTTACTTCAAAGGAGATCGTTTTGTGGGCTGATCTTACCAGGGAAGACATTACATTAGGGGAGTGTGCCACACTCTCCCATATTAGTGAGGACCAGATCCAGTATGGTTGCACCCCTCGTTGGTTTACTGACAATCTGGTCCAGGGAGTTTGTGTTTACAAAATACATGAATTTCTGTGCCTGTATGTTTGGCATCATTCAATATTCCCAGTTAATAGTGGGGTAATTAAAGTCACTCATGAATATGGTATTGGGTTGGATGGGGTTCCTGGGTCATAGAGGGGGGACCTATGACTTGCAAGTAACTGGTATTGGATTTTGCCTATGGTAATTTGAACATGGAGTAGCTCAAGTGCATTGTCCTGTTTGACCAGCCTTGAAGTACATACTTTTTTATGTAAATAGAGACACCTCCACCTTTAGTCCCTGTCTGTATACGTATCTGGTCTAAATGTTTGGAAGGCATTATAATCTTGCACTGCTGGTGTGCTCTCTGCAGCTTTAAACCACATCTCAGTGATGACACAGATGTCAGCATTCTCAAGGGTGAAGAGAGGTTACACAGAGTGGAGTTTTTTGTTTAGACTTCTTAGCAGTGAGGAGTAATCTTTAGATTTTCTTGGTTTTGATTTGCTATGTCAGAAATCCTTTCAGTTTGGCATTGGCTAAAAAAGGCACTATGGAGGCAGACACTGTTTTATCTTATATTCAAAAGCCTAGAGGGGAGAGGTAGAGACCATCCCTAGCAAAGCAGCGTGGTCAGTTGACCATCTCCTTCCATGCTGACCAATATTTACAAATATATATTTATATACAGAAATATTTATATAAACAGACATATATTATACACACTACACGTACACAGAGAAACACAAATATCTGTCTATCTAGATAGATAAATATATGTGTGCATATGTGTGTGCGTGTGCGTGTGTATACGTGTATATATATATATATATATATATATATATATATATATATATATATATATATATGTCTCTATGCATACACACACACACACACACACACACACACACACACACACACATCCATCAAAATGCAAAAGCTTTGAGTCATACCTCACTGATGCTTGTACTTTGAAAAAAAAAACAACTTTCAGAAAAATTGTAACATGAAAGAACAGAAGATCATGAAAGGAAATTGATAGTTTCTTTTTATCATCTGTGAACAAAACACTATTACCCCATCAAGATGAAATTTGTCTGAATAGTAATAGTGTTAAGGAAATTTTTTTTTTCCAAAGTAAGATGTAGGGTTAGGTTTATGGTCTGGGGTACGGTTAAGGTTAGGCTTAACACACATTAGTAAGGTGTGCAGCGGAACACTGTCATTTTGTTATGTAGGTAGGCAGATACTGCAGTTACAGTCAGAACTAGATGTAAATTAGAAAATAGTTAAAGAGAAATAAATCTGGTATGGGAGCTTATATAAAGGGTATAAGCACTACCTAATTAATTAGTCCACTAACTGGATCTACCAATGGGACATCGCTGGTTGCCAGATAATAATAAACCATTTCCTAAGTCCACTCTCCCATTCAGTTAACTGTCTCTGCACGTTGGATATTACACTACAATTCTTTTATGTAAAGCCTACAAGTTATTAGCTATAAAGGCAGAACTTAATATACAATTCAGTAAAAAAAACAGGTAAGCCCATACATACAGCTAATTCCATGTTTGCAAGAGTGTAAAGAACGTTTCAAGAGAAAACTCATGAAGTTTTGTGGATCATACCATCTGATAAATTGAAAGAGATAAGAAAGGCTTGGAAATGAATAAAGGTGAAGCACTCAGAAGTAGAACTGAGCAAAACCAGAAACATGAATACGTTATGGGAATAATTTTAAAGAAGCAGACACAAAATATGAATCTATCAGAACTATGGATTTCTATAGTCTAGAACAGTATTTCAGAAGTCTTCAGGCTGCAAAATTCCTAGTTTACTTTCAAGAAAATGGTATGTGATATTGCTTTACAGGCATACCTCTTAACCTGCAGACACTGAAAATAAACACAAAAGCCCTTGAACAGTAGGCACATCAAGCCAAATATCTAGACATCTAATTAGAATAAAAACTGAATATCAAATAGCACATAAAGTACAGTTGTGTACACTTACATTAAATGTAGATGTTTGAGTGTATTCACTGTTGCAGTCATTACATTTGGGTAATCTGCTGGCAGGTTGCCCTCATTCGGCCTGAATTCCAAAGTCTTGGGTCCTGCATCGGTTGCTGTCTTCTCTTCCATGACGTCAGGTCATCAGGGGTATAAAACATGCAGCCGATGCCATTTTCTTTAGTTTTTCTTGCCCCCGATGTCAGGTGCCCCCAAAAAGGTAGCAATATTCCAAAAAAAAAAAAAAAAATATATATATATATATATGCATATATACATGCATCAAAATAAACTTTACCTTCATCTACAAGCAAATACACCACATAGGTTGTGGAAGATAGAGAAGGAAAGATAAACTGTAGAATGACAGGGGGGTGGTGGGAGGGTAACCTGGACTGCAACAGTGAATACACTCGAACATCTACATTTATGGTAAGTGTACACAATTGTACTATGTTCTTCGTGTTTCACTGTTGCAGTCATTGCATATGGGTAGAATCCCAAAGCTATGGTTGGGAAGCTGGAGCTAAACAGCATTAGGTGAGGCTATAAGGCCCTGCAGCACTGCAGTGGCAAAGCCTGCCCTGGACTTAGAGTAGAGAGGCAAATGTTAATGCTTTGTAAATGTGTGAACAGAACTCCAAGTAGCAGCCTCTAGAATGTCCTTGGTCGGTACTCCTCTGACAAAAGGCTGCTGAAGTAGCCCTGGTGGAGTGAGACCTAATGCCCCTGGGCACAGGTTTGCCATGGTGTAAGTAGCAGAAACGGATGCAATGGCTTATCCACTTTGAGACTGTCTGCTTTGAAATAGCCTTTCCTTCTAATCCTGCAGCATATGACACTAGTAATTGCTCAGTTTTTCTTAGAGCTTTAGTCCTGCTCAAGTAGAATCTTAGCTGTCTATGCACGTCCAAGGAATGCAGAATTCTCTCTCCTTTGTTCTGCGGATTTGAATAAAAAGTTGGCAGATGAATTGTTTGGTTAAGAGCCACACTGGAAACGACCTTAGGCATAAAAGCAGGATTTGTCCTCAGAGACACCCTGTCTGGGTAAAATATGATAAAAGGCCCTACAGCCATGAGGGCCTGTAGCTCTGAAACTCATAGATTCATAGGTAGGTACTGGGCTATCTGCCCGAAGGCATATATTAGCCCAGCCACGTTGTGCGGTATTCACCGCCCCTTTGGTTAGTTCCCTAGGCCCTTGATTTAGCAGCTAGTACCCTTGGCCCCTATCTAGTAGAGCTGTTGGTATGATCCCTGGTTTGAACTTTCTGTTACCCATCCACTCGTCAAGGTTCCTCTTGAAGAGTGATAGTTAGGGGCTCTGTCTTATGTAGATTGGGACCTTGTTCTACAGCAAGGGAAGTCTTTGCGAAGGGAATCTATCCCTCCAGCATGTTCTATTCATTGTTGTGCTGAGGTTTATATCCCTAGAGTGTGTAGCTCAAGTAGATTTGGTTTTGCTAAGATGGAGCATGTTCAACAGTTCTGGGTTGGACATGACTGTATGTTAGGCAGAGATCGCCTCTGAGAAGGCAGTATGCAACAGAGAAAAGCCTTAGTTTTTTTCAATTGTGCTGCATAGGGCAACTGTTTGAGGCCAGTAATCCTCTTAGTGAGGTACCTCTGTGGTCTCTCCAGCTGCTGGAGATGCCTGGCCAGGTACATTCCAATTGGTGCATTGTACTCAATAATGGGTCTGATGAGGGAAGAGTAGAGGGGCACCACTACATCCTTAGATCTTCATGTGAACCCTTTCGTGATCAGATGGGTCACATAGAAGGATTTTCTAACCACCTTAGCAACATGGTTATCAAAGGAAAGCTGACTATCTACTTGGGTCCCTAGGTCCCTTATTACTTCTTCAGATTTCAGGGGGTTACCTCCTATGTGGTAGTTGGTACTCTGTTTTTTCCAAAGGGGATTACTACGCATTTTTTAGCATTTAGCTTGAGACCATGGCTTTGACACCATGCATCAGTCTCATTAAGGCCCTTCTGGAGGATATCCATGTCAGCCGGGGACTCTGTTATAGCACCCAGTTTGCAGTTGTCCACAAACTTGGTCAGCCACAGCCCTTCAGTGCTTGCCTGTACTTCTGAGAAGTATATGCCAAACAGGAGGGGCCCCAGGACAGAGCCCTGAGGCACACCGCTCGTTACTGGTCTGGATTCAGACATAGATCCTGCTACTCTTACTTTGTGGGATCTGTCTGAGAGCCAGTTTGCGATCCATCTTGTGACGTAAGAGTTTATGCCCAGGTTGGCGAGTTTATCAATAATACCCAAATGGGGAATGGTGTCAAATGCTTTATCAAGGTCACGGTAAGCCGTGTGTACCTCCTTTACCTTATCTATAGCCTGAGTAACTGTCTCAAAGAAGTCCACTAGGTTCAGGAGGCATGATCTGCCCTTGACGAAGCCGAACTGTGTGGGGTCAAGTGTTTGGAGGTTCCCAATCTCTCCATTTATGAGTTCCATAATGATTTGCTCCATTGCCTTACAGATCAGACTGGTCAGGCTTATTGGTCAGTAGTTCCCAAGGGTCGGTTGTGGGCCCACCCTTGTGCAGCGGAACCACCGTTGCCATGCGTCATTCTATGGGCACATATCCTGTCGAGAGGCTGAGACTGAACAGGGTATTCAGATACTCTTCTTGCTGAAGTAGTTGCTAGTAGCAGAGCTGTCTTCCATGATAAGAACTTTATATCAGCGGTAGCAGCTGGTTCAAATGAAGGCAGGGTGAGCTTTTCCAACACATAATTGAGGTCCCATGCAGGTAATGGTGCTCTTCTAGGAGGCCTTACATTTTTGGCTCCTCTAAGATACTGCTTTAGTAAAGGATGAGAAAAGATTGGTGGCTCTGTATTGTAATGAGCCGAAATGGCAGAGGCATGGATTTTGATTGATGAGAAAGATAGGCCTTTGTCAAGCATCTCAGTTAAGTATTGTAATATCTGAGGAATATTTGGTTCTGCTGTATCAGTTCCTTGTGCTTGATTCCAAGCACAGAATCTCTTCCATTTGTCAGCATAAGATTTTCTAGTACTAGGCATTCTGGCTTCCAAAATGACATCCATCACAGCCTTACTGAGAGGTGTCATCTGTATGCTTACAGGATTAGCCATGCTACCAGGTTCAGAGTCTGTAGTTGATTGTGCAGGATCTGATTGTTTTACTGGGACAGTAGTTGTGGTTTTTGAGGCAAGATCCAAGCTGGGTATTGAGACAAGTTCCTTAGGACTGGGTACCAGTATTGTTGGGGTCAGTCCAGGGCAATTAATATCTTCTTTGGCTTCTCTTGTCTGACTTTTAGGAGGACCTTGTGTAGAAGAGGCAGAGGAGGAAAGACGTAAACTGATAGGTTTTTCCAACTGAAGGATAGGGCGTCCACTTTCCATGCTTGTCTGTGATAAGTCCTTGTGCAGAATCTTTTCAGTTGATAATTTTGAGGAGAGGCAAATAGGTCTATGTCTGGGCTCCCCCATTTCTCTGCTATCATGCTGAAGACTTGTGGATGTAGTTTCCACTCGTGAGGATCCATAAGGTTTCTGCTTAAATCGTCTGCCAGAGTGTTTTGTTTTCCTGGCAGGAATTGAGCTTGAAGATTTATTCGGTAAGTCAGAGCTGTGTCCCATAGTGCCATGTCTTTTCTGCAAAGGGGGTATGAGTGTGTGCCCCTTTGCTTGTTTATATACCACATGACTGTGGTGTTGTCCATCTTTATCAGTAGTTGTCCTGGATGAAGTAAGCCCTTGGAGACTGTTAGGGCATTTTGAACAGCTAGCATCTCTTTCTGGTTGATATGTAGATGCATTTGGTTTGGTGCCCATATTCCCTGAATGCTTCTTTCTGCCATGTCGGCCCCTCAGGCATAATCTGATGCATCTGTTGTTAAGGTTTAGCTGGCAGGGGGTAGAGTGAAGGGCCATCCCATGTTTTGGTGACAGGCCTTTGCCCAACATAGAAACTCCTGTTGCAGGCAGAGGATGAGAGGAATCATTGTTTCCAGACTGTGTGAATGTTGACTCCATAAACTTTTAGGTACCATTGAAGTTTCTTCATATGCAGTCTTGCATATGGAATTAGTAGGATGCAGGATGCCATGTAGCCCAGAGCCTACAGAATTTGTCTTGCAGAAGACTGTGTTTTTGTTGTCAACAGTTTGAAGTAAGTAGTCAGGTGCCTTTGTTTGTCTGGCGTGAGGTAAGCCATCTGGGCAGTTGTATTCAAACTTGCACCCAGGAATGTTATCTTTTGAGAGGGTACCAGTTCTGATTTCTTTTCATTTACTGTGTACCCTAGGCATGTTAGAAGCCTTTTCACATATGCCATGTGTCGTAGAAGAGTGTGCTTGTTCTCTGCTTGAATGAGACAGTCGTCCAAGTAAGGATATATTTGAATACTTCTTTGTCTGCAAAATGCAATTACTGGTGCCAGGCACTTTGTAAAGACCCAGGGCACAGTAGATAAGCCAAAGGGCAGTGCAGAGAATTGGTAATGCATTAAGCCAGCCTTGAATCTGAGGTATCTTCTGTACGACTGTCTTATTGGGACATGCAGGTATGCCTCTTTTAGGTCTAAAGTCACCAGCCAAGCATTCTTGCCCAGCATGGGCAGGAGCTGTTGCAAAGTGAGCATTTTGAATTTTGGAATGTCCAGGTATGTGTTCAGAATCAATAAATCCAGTATTGGCCACCAGGCCTTGTCCTTTCTGGGTACCAAGAACAGTCTTGAGTAAAAACCTTGTCCTTTTTCCTGTTCTGGTACTGTCTGAATGGCTCTCATATCCATGAGGGATGTAACCTGTTTCTGTGCCTCTGCCCATTGATTTTTTGGCAGGTCTGGCCAACCATTTGCCATTGGCAGAGTGTGGAAATGGAATCTGTATCCCTGTGATATGATGTTTAGTACCCACTTGTCCTGGGTTATTAACTGCCAATTTTGAGCAAAAAGTGCTAATTTTCCCCCTATGGATGCTGCCAAAAGATAAGTGCTTGGTGTAGGCAGAGGGAAGTCATTGGGATTGCTTTCTGTAGGTTTGAGCTTTATCTCCTCCAGATTTGGAGGTGGATGCGCCCCATTGCTTTGTCCTGTATGAGTCTTGAGCCTGGTACCTGGAACCTTTAGGGCATCTGGATTTGCCCCTTTGAGCTCTGTCTGAAACAGGAAAGGACCATTTTTTTGTAGGCCAGTGTCTACTGAATCTAGGTGGCTGCACTTGTAAGAAATCTTTAACAGTTTGCGTAGACTTAGCTTTGTCTTCCATTTTCTTTAAAACCTCTTCTGCCTTAATACCAAACAGAGAATCATGCTGTAAAGGTGCATCTTGCAATTTAGCTTTAACATGATCAGGCAAATTTTGTTCCTTTAACCAGGCATGCCTCCTGATCACAGATCCAGTAACTGTGGCCCTGCAGGAGGCCTCTAAAGAATCAAAAACCACATTGCAAAGTATGCTTTCCAACTTGTTTAGCTGCATGCAATAATTCCTGCAATTCCTTATTTTCTGCACATTCTGAAATCAACGTCATTTTCTGTTTCAGCAATCCCATAACATGTTGTTGGTACTTAAGCATATGAAACTGACAGTTTAAGGCCCTGATTGCCAAGGTTGCAGATGTATAAACCTTTTTTCCCCATCTGTCCAGTGCCCTTGAATCTCTGTCGGAGGGGGTAGGGTTTTTTGCTGTTGAGGCCTTAACTCCCTTTGGACCCTCTGACATAGTTTCAGAATCAGCAGCAGGGTCTCTAAATAAAAATTGATGAGAGTCAGGGACCCTGTAATACCTGTCAGGCTTACTGGGAGCCGGAGGTAAGGAGTCAGGGGTCAAGCTTGACTCCGAAAACACATCATCCACAATGTCTAACACAGGGGGAATGGCCAAAGGCTTGTGCTGGGGGAGAAGAGGGAAATCCCTGAGCCTCTCTTTTGATTCTGAGAAGTCTTGACTCTCCCAGTGAAAATGCTCCCTCAAAGTATGCAAGGATTCTCCAAAAGAATAATCCTCAGGAGGAGATGCAGATGGAATGGACTCCTCAGCATCAGAATCCTCATAGGGAGGTAAAGATAATTCCTGATCAGAAGAGGAATCAGAAGAAATAGAAACCTGATCTGAAGATTCATAGTCTGGGTCTTGCCTAGGCCTCTTATCTGGAGGGGGATGGGTTCCCCTGATCAAGGTAATAAGGTCTTCAGCCATTTTAATCATCTGTTTTTTAGGCATAGAGGCCTGTGCACATGGCTCAGGTGTCATTTTTTTAGTTTTAGAAGGTGTCTTTGCCTTTGGTTTTGCAGCTTTCGTTGGTTTGATATAAAAATGTTGAGGTCTGAATACACCCTCAGAAGCCGGTGCCTGCTCAGTGGCTCTGAACCCATCCGAGGGAGATACATCCATCGGTCCAATACCTTGAGTATCTTGTGGCATGCTGGACTCCTCATGGGTGTTGGTAGAGGCCTGCGACTCAAAGGTAGTGGGTATCAGGGGCTGCAAAAGCGCCTCACTGCGGCAACTGACTTTGGAGAAGCTTCGTCGTCGGATTTGGATCTCGACTGCCTTTCTCTGTCCTTTTCTTTGCGTTTTTTACGTACTCCGGTAGTCGGATTGCTATCCGACGACATTTCTGGGTAGTTAAATCTGTTTCCAAAATACTTAGATGCAAAAATATACCAACGCTTAATAGTGTGTTGGTTAAATCTAGCACAAAACCGACAGTCAGGAACATTGTGATCAGGGCCTAGGCAAGGAATACAATATAAATGGAAATCCTTATGAGGTATTTGCTTCCCACAAGTAATACAATTATTAACTTTTTCTGACATCGGTAAAAAGCAAGAAAAAAGTTTCCCCAATGGGGTACTTAGCTTTAGTGACGACTTCGGTTCTGAAACTCAAACTTGAATATTTCATAGTCGGCCGACCGGCACTTGCAAAATGCTTCTGCTTCAGGCACCGCGCAGCAAGAAAGACTAAAGAAAATGGCGTCGGCTGCATGTTTTAAACCCCTGATGACCTGACGTCATGGAGGAAAAGACAGCAACCGATGCAGGACCCAAGACTTTGGAATTCAGGCCAACTGTGGGCAACCTGCCAGCAGATTACCCAAATGTAATGACTGCAACAGTGAAACACGAAGAACATCTCTTCCTGCTTCCAGTAGGAATGCTGGATACTATCAAGAAACAGACAGTTAAAAAAGAGAGTGACAAAAATGATGACAAATATAAGCCCATTATCCAAGAGACAGTGTACAATCCATTTTGCATAATTCGACTATGCAAAGTCATTTGTTTTTGCTTCTGAAAAAGGAAGATGTGAGATGTATATTTTCATTTTAAAACCTGATTAATTCCTGTATATGATGTACCTATTTTTGCAGGTATATCACTATTTTTAGGCTTAATGTACCCCTTCACCCCATCACATGTGACGTGATGATCTCATCGCTAACACTCTTCAAAAGAAACCTTGACGAGTGGATGGGAAACAGAAAGTTTACCTGGGGGATCACTTCAGTGGCTCTGCTGGACAGAGGCACAGGGAACTAATGTAAGGGGATGGCGAAAGCCAACACATTCTGGCTAGGCTTATAAATGCCTTCGGGCAGATAGCCTAGTACCCACCTATGAACCTATGAACCTATGAACCTATGTGGGTCATTTTTATTTAAATTGTTGCTGCCATTAGTATGTTGGCCATACAATGTGGCCTTCTGTGTAAAACCAACTTAGTGAAAATCTTAAACAATGATAAAAAGATCTTCAAAAAATCAGACGTGATGAGGGGAACTCTGAAAATTGTGTGAAGGGGTACATTATGTCTAAAAATAGTGATATACCTGCAAAAATAGGTACATCATATACAGGAATTAATCAGGTCTTAAAATGAAAATATACTTTCAACATTGGGATAGTTGAGAGGTCTGCAGACACCTGTAGTGAAAGACTAGCTTTACTGGAAAATCTGCTGCGCTCGATAAAGTCAGTCTGTACCCTTAAGTAAAATATTCCAAAAACCTCTACAAATTACAGGAACATTTTCTTTTTGCTGCGATGATACAAAACACATTTCATTTTGAAGAGCTAAGTGAACTTAACAAATGATATAGTTGCCATAATGACATTGCCCTACTTTTGCTAGATCAATAGGAAAATATACATCAATATCTATAGCTAACTTCCAATTACAGTTTCTTTATTGGTAATACATTTTATTGAATGATATAGAATATAAGTCAATTTTTGGATATGTGGAATAGCACTACTGGTTTTAAACTCATTATTCATTTTTATAAAGAGTCTGTAATGTTTCTAGATCTTTTAATTTACATTTGACAAACAAGAAGTTGTTAACACAGATTCAGAGAAAACATTTTATTACTAATGTTCTGTTACATTTTGTTAGCATGCACACCAAACAGCTTAAGTAAAGGAGTATATTGAACATACTGGATGATTAACTAGAGATAATATAAATGCTAACAAAGAAATGGAGGGACTAAAAGATTTCTAATAAGGAATTATCTACACAGAATTATTGATCAGTTCCGTTGTAATTTTAGATAGGGGCACAGATTTTGAAAATCTGCAAGATGGTATTATTGTAAATGATAATACCAGTATTATCCACTAGATGGTGCCATTGTAAATAATACCACTGCAATCCACAAAATGGCATCATTGTAAATGATAACTAGGACCGAAATACAAAATGCGGGGGAGTATCCATATGCATCAAGGATACCCACACCTCCAGGTTAGTGGCACAGCATGATACTTCAGAGATCATCCATGTGCAATTAACAACGGGCAAAACTGCTATTCAAACTATAGCTTGCTACAGATCACCCACCATGTCCCAGAACCCCCACTCCGCATACCTGGAAACACCTGGAAACATAAAGGTCCTACCAAACACGCTGCACTGGGAAACATAAAGGTCCTACCAAACATGCTGATATTGGGTGATTTCAATTACCCAAACATTAACTGGCAGAACTTCTCAAGTACAAATTCCCTTGCCCAACATTTCCTAGAATTTATAAACTCAAGCGCCCTGGATCAACTGGTCAACACCGCTACCAGAGGTGATAACATATTGGACCTGGTCATCACCAACATGGGCGACCAGTGTTCCACACCGGAGGCCAACCCCTCGCTGGTTACATCTGACCATAAACTAATCACTCTGGTTATCCACATTCCGCCACCACCCCTGGTCAAAGAAATCACCATGAAAAACTTTTCAAAAGCAAACTTCACATTACTTAAGACCGAAGTGGGAAGTTTCAAAGCCACCATGCTAAAGGATAATGCTGTCCAAGCTGCAAAATCCTTTACTAATGCACTCTATGGGCACCTACAAGAATGCTTGGATCGTGCTATCCCAAACAAGCGGGAAACTAGTACAGAAAAAGAGTAAAATCCCAAGAAGGGAAGACATCCCTGATCAGTATCAGCAAGAAACTACGTTCCCTCATAAAATCATCCAAGGCTAGCTTCGGAAGAAAAATTGCCATGGACTCCAAAGATAACCACAAACGTTCTTTAGCTATGTCAAGAACCTAAGTGGAAACTCTCAGATCTGCTCCGAGTTAGTGCAGAATGGCACAAAATACACTGAACTATGTCACTAGATGGATTGCAAACTGGCTCAAGGACAGAACCCACATGGTTAGAATTGCTGGAGCCATGTCAGACTCCAAACCAGTTACAAGTGGTGTCCCACAAGGCTCAGTCCTGGGACCTCTCTTGTTCGGTATATATTTCTCGGAGGTACAGGCCAACATGGAATGACTGTGGCTGACCAAGTTCGCAGATGACTGCAAACTGGGCACCATAATCGACTCTCCAGCCGACACAAGCATCCTCCAAAAGGGCCTCATAGAAACAGACAACTGGTGCCAGAGCCATGGCCTCAAGCTAAATGCCAAATAGTGTATAGTCATCCCCTTTGGCAAAACAAAGTGCCCACAAATTACCACATAGGTGGTAATCCATTAAGTACAGAAGAAGTAATTAGGGACCTGGGGACCCAAGTTGATAGCAATCTCTCATTTGACAACCACGTGGCCAAAGTGGTTAGAAAAACATTTTATATAGCACACCTAATCATGAAGGGATTCACATCTAGATCAGGGGAGGTCATCGTGCCTCTTTACTCATCCCTCATCAGGCCCATAATTGAGTACAATGCCCCTTTTGGGATGTACCTTACCAGACACCTGCAGCAACTGGAAAGACCCCAAAAGTACCTCACCAAGAGGATCAAAGGGCTCAAACAGATGCCATATGCTGCCCGGTTAAAGAAACTCCAGCTCTACTCAGTGGCATACCGCCTGTTCAGAGGCGATCTGTGCCTGACGATAAAGCCATGTCCAACCCGGAATTAATGGACATGCTGCACCTCAGAAAATCCAAATCCCATCGAGCTACGCTCGAGAGACTTGAACCTCAGCACTGAAATAAATAGGACATGCTGGAGGGACAGATTCATAACGCAGAGGCTCCCTTCACTCTGGAATAAAATCCCAGTCCAGGTTAGGCAGAGTCCCTCATTGACTCTCTTCAAGAGGAATCTTGATGAGTGGATGGGAGATCATAGGTTTACCCCGGGTATCACTTCTGTGTCACTGTTAGACAGAGGCACAGTATACTAACCTCGAAAAAGGGCATAGAAAATTAAATTTAAAATGGGTGGCGAAAGCCAAACACATTCTGGCTAGGCTTATAAATGCCCTAGGGCAGATAGCCTAGTATGAACCTATGAACCTATGAATTGACCGATATAGCCAACATCCTGGCAGACAGGCTCAGTACAAATTTCACCCCCCTCTCACCCCCAAAAGGGCCCATAACTATACCAGAAGAATGTAGTGCCCCTGAAATCACAGTCACTCAGGTTAAAACAGCTCTCTCTAAAGCCAAAAACATAGCATCAATGGGACCGGACAGTGTACCAGGCTGCATCCTACATGAGCTCAAAGATGAATTAACCCCTCACCTAAATACACTGTTTAAACTCAGCTTCTCCACAGGCTATGTGCCCAAAGAGTGGGGCACAGCAACAGTTATTCCACTCCACAAAGGTGGAGCCACAACAGATCCCGGGAACTATCACCCTATAAGTCTGACTAGCTTGGTCTGCAAAGCTGTGGAGCACATCACAGGGCCGGCCTTAGGCATAGGCGAACTAGGCGACCACCTAGGGCGCCATACAGGCTGGCCTCAAAAGGGCACAATTGTATACATTTTTGTTATCATAGCGGATCGGAGTTCTGCTGTGAAATGACCCCTAACCGGGAAAGCCGAAAGACAACAACAACATTTCTTTTCAAATTTCACCGCCGGGCGCCCATAGAGGCTAGGCAATTGTGCCCTCCCCCAGTTCAAGCACGAACTTGTTCATTTTTTTCCTATCCACAGTAGCACAGCCCCCGCCCAAAGCCATGTTCTCACTCATTCCCTCCCCCTGCATGATGTATAGGCTTGATGTGAGTGGCCGCTCTTATGGAGCATTATTCAACCTATCAGTGATGATTTTGCACCACTGACATCACGGCCACTGATCCACTGAGCATATGTAAACAGTTAACTCCCGCCTCTCGTTCCTTCCTTCATTGATGCGCTAGAGAGGCGGGTGCAGCTATCGGCGATCTCATTTCTTGGAATCTGTGGACGTGAGTCAGCGTCGTTTTGTTTGCCTGGTTCATTGAGTTCTTCCACGTGGGCTACTACGAAATGAATGGAGTGTTTTGGAGTTTTAATTCCAACTTGTACACCGGCGGCTAGGAGGTAAGTGAGGGATGGGGTCCGCCGGGGATTTATATTTGTGAAATGTGATGTATGTTTTGCTAGTTTCTGCTGTCCTTAAATCACCTGAAAGACCACAAGGATGATGCAAGAGCTGTAGATTATAGCTGATCCGGTGAGAATTGTAGGATTTTGCATAGATCTTAACTTGCCCCCCCCCCCCCCCCCCGGCTGATGTGTGTAATGCATTAGCAGCCTAGTGGTACGTTTGTGCTTCCACTATCACACAAGACTATCCAGCTACCTTTCTTTGCATACCTTCTTGCCCCTTAGGAAGAGTAAGTCCACCTTTAGACACTAACATCAGTCTAGGTGACTTCTTTCAGCACCTGGGTTTAGCTAGTACAACCCAGGTTGCTGCGGCTGTGCTGAGGATTTTATCCCTCTGTTCTGCGGAGCTGGTTGCCTAATGTACATTTTAGCAATGATTTCATCTAGTCGTCAAGCAAGACAAGCTAATGAATTATAGCAAAACAACTGCCCATGCATTTCTGTTTGTTGTGATTTATTGCAAGACTGTGTTGTGCTTACTAAGATGCTTGAACAAGCCCGTCTCTTTTCTTCTCAGTCAAGTTTACATTGGTTTAAAGTGTGTTGTTTGAGGAAGAGCTCAGCTGTTTTTATAATTGGTCTTGAGCTCTGGTATCTGTGAGTTTTAGCAACAGAGAGACATACAAACCAGTATTTTGAGGCTTGTTGTATGGTTGAGCATCTAATCTGTGCATTTAAAATTTTTTCTCTCTTTTGATTTCCATGTGTGAGTTTTAAAACACTGCAGATACTTTAATTGCTTATTAGCTCAATAAAAAAGGACTTTTATCAGGTACTAATGCTGGCTGTATTGGTCCAGTAAATGGTACTGCATTTCTTTTAGTGCCCTGAACCCATTCAGTCTAGTGACTGAGTGAGTCTGATTAAAAAAAACAAAGTGCCTGGTGAATTACTCCATTACTAGATTTATAATATATTTTGTATGCCTTGGTAAGATTTTGAATGGGATTAGTAAGAACTAGTGCATAGGTTACATTACTCACCTTGTCTTGTTAATAGGTACTTCTGGCACTCAATTACTCATCTTTCTTTCATCCTACAAAGTCTTTGGAATGTTGTTTGTTTTCATTATGAGCATTCATGCGTAAATTTGCTTTTTGCAAGTATGGCTAGAACACATTTCATTTACGTATGACATTAAAACATTGTTACATGTGGTTTGTCACAGTTTGAAAACAGAGCCGATAATGTCTCTTTGAAGTAATGATGTCCTGAAGTATAACAAAAAAGTTGCCAACATGTTTTATTGTGTCCATTTTGGAGACATGGAACTACTGGGGACATGAGTGATGGCTTGGAAAATATTCATGAAATTAGTAGCCTCTTACAAATCAAGTCTTTGCATTAGAGGCCTTGGCTATCTAGGAACCCACTATAATCCTGTATATGAGCAGAGATGACTATCCCGGACTGGATACAGTGAGTTAAATGAGCTGTGTTTTATTTGCTGTTAATGTTCCTGCATTCCACTTCATTTTGGTTACCATAGATCCCCAGCCCGAGCTGGAAACAGTCGAGGAAAAAGTTCATTTTGTACAAATGGTCCACTGTATGGGCTTTACAGTAACATGATCTGTGGCTAAGCCACTCTGACTAAGGCTCATAAAATGTAGAGAGCAGGCACTAGTAGCTGGAAATGTAGTCCAACTAGGATTAAGATAACAATGTACTTTTCTTTTTTAAACTAAACGGTTAGTCTCAGGATGCAATGTCCTGCCAAAGAGTATGTTCACCTCTTGAGAGAAAACACTATACCGGGTACCACACAATAACGTCTTTATTTAAACAAAGTAAAAGAGGCTCCCTTGACTCTTGTCAGTTTATGTGAAAATATTTTGCTGACTGTGGGTTTGAGGGTTAATAATTGCAAGAAGGGTAAGTGCTGATTAAAAGGTAAAAAGCTGCTGCTACACTTAGTGTTCCAGTGTTTTTATGGGGCAGAGGATTTCTGCTCATTTCAGCTTCTTTGGAATATTCCACAGTGTTATGTGGCAGTGTAATGATTTATCTGTTTAATTTGTACATCGCCTCTGCTTATTTGTAGTACAGTCCCTCATGAACCCAAACACAGTTCCCTTGTTTCTAATGCAGAGTATCATCCCTTTTCTCCTGTCTTTCTTTGTGATCCAGACTAAATTGTCACCAACCACTGCCCTAGGTTGTTCGACACTGGTTCATTTTATATGTTTTTATTCACTAAAATGGGAGCCAGTGGGTACATTTTCTACCCTTCAGCTACTCTGTACTTTCCTCTTTTCCTTTCATTTTCAAGGTGTTCATAGTAACTAGCATAAATATTTGGCCAAGCAAAGAATCTTAATAAGAACCCCCCCTCCATCCTGTATGATGGAACAAGACCTGAGAAGATAGCCTCCATCTTTGTACCACATGACCTGTTTGGTAAGTAAGACGAACACCATTACAGTACCTCCCACCCCAGTCCTAGCCATGAGAGGTGGTAGATGATGGCACTAAAATCTGTCACCATACTAAATGCCTTTAGCATGTCTGTAAACAGGCTATAGCTTTTATTAGATCTGTTGGAGGCTTAATATACTCACTTTAATACCACTCTAATAAAACCAGTTTAGAGGTTAAGTTGAATGTTGTTTATATAACCCATGCTGAAGTGTCCCAAATGTATTGTGTTTTCTATGTAACCAATTGAGGTGTCACAAGATTCTCAAAAATGTTTAAAGTAAGAGCTACATTTGATCTGTTATTAGTCCTTATTCTGACTTCTTAAATAGTGGTATTTAGCACTGTGTTTTTCCATTCATTTTGAAAGGAACATTGTATTGTAGAACTGATGTATTAAATAGTGTTAAAGAATCGACCAGATAAAATACTGAACCTCAAAACTCCATCTGCAGCTACTGACGGTACATTTTCAGCAGATAACAAAAGTTAAAAACATTTGACAAGAAACTGAGTAAATTACACAATATGATCTAGTAACCTAAGAGAATTAAGTATAAATTGGAAATCATGGCTGTCTCAAGATGGCTGGTAGTAATCTCTGCTTTAATTTCAAACCTAGCAGAAAAATAGTGTAGTGCATGGAGTGCATTGATTCCACTCGATATTATGGAGAAAAAAAAACACAAGCATTTCTATAGCCCAAGACCCTGATCTTAATTGCTAAACACCACTGCCTAAGCTGTTATAATCCGTTATCAAACTAGGCAGTAAAACCTTGCACTAATGGCCAGCAAATGAGTGGCAGAATTAAAACAGCTTTTTTCCTGCAGTCTGTGCCATTAAATTGTCCCAGGCTGTAACATAAGAAATGTTACTCGGTCTTTTTTGACAACGTTCTCTAAGGACTTTACAGCTTTGAAAGCTGTGTACATACTTTGTGCTTTTTTCTTTTTTGCTAGTGCTAGTAGCAGATGAAGCTCCCTGCACTACAAAGAATATGATCAGGTCTCCATTCATAACAAAACATTGTGTTTTTGACATGGATGCCATGATTCACCTGCTGAGTTTCGCTGTCAAGGTGAATGTAATGCCATCCATCTCTTGAACACACAATAGGAGAGAGATGACTGGAGACCTGAACATAATTCTTTGTAGTGTTCTTGTTTCTCTGGCATCTGCATAAAAATATACCAGGCATTTGAATTGTTAGTTTTGCTATTGATGAGTCTTGACATCCAGTAATTTTATTTTTGTTTCCTGTCATTTGAGGAACAGAGTTGTAGAGTAGAATAGACAATGTTGGTACTAAGCTACTAAGAGCTGCAGACGTTTTTATGGGGAGGGGGCACTATAAAAAATTAGCAGTTTCTTGAACTATAGCTTCACGTGCATCACAAGTGAACTAAGTACCAGGGGCTGTATAAACTAGCCACATCTAATAAGTAAGCATATCGCTTTTTGGAAAATTGGCTTATTTGGTCATATGATTGTTTCTGTAAACTTATTTGGCATTTAATACTAATGCCAAAGAACTGATCCATTCCTGAGCTGTCCTCTGACAGTCCTGATACTTTCAACCATCTGTGGGCGTGGCTCAAATAGGGGTGTTCCTTGAGTATGGTGTGGGTGGGGCTTAAGGGGGCACCAGAGAAGTACTTCGCCTAGGGTGCTGTTTCAGCTAAGGCCGGCCCTGGCGCATCATCATGGATCTCATTAACAGAGACATTGGGAACCTCCAAACACTGGACCCTATCCAGTTCGGCTTTGTTAAGGGCAGATCATGCCTTCTTCATAGGTTCATAGGTTGGTACTAGGCTATCAGCCCTAGGGCCTATACAAGCCTAGCCGTAACAATTCCCTGGCTATTTCTTCCCACACTATTTACTTCCCTGGACCCCTGTCTAGCAGGGCGACTGACATGATCCCCGGGGTGAATTTCCTTTCTCCCATCCAATCTTCAAGGTTTCTTTTGAAGAGGGCCAAAGAGGCACTCTGCTTGACATGTATGGGCAATCTGTTCCAGAGTCTGGGGAGTCTCTGGGTCAGGAACCTATCCCTCCAGCATGTTTTGTTTATTGTAATGACAAGGTTTAGATCCCTGGAGCATGTGGCTCTGAGGGATTGGGATTTCTTTAAGTGTAGCATGTCCAACAGCTCTGGGCTTGACATGGCCCTGTATGTCAAGCAGAGATCGCCTCTGAGTAGACGATATGTGACAGAGTATAGCTGGAGTTTTTTAAGGTGGTCAGCGTATGGCATCTGCTTTAGGCCTGTGATTCTTTTACTGAGGTATTTCTGTGGCCTTTTCAGTTGTTGCAGATGTCTTGAGAGGTACATACCAAATGGGGCGTTGTATTCTATAATGGGTCTAATGAGGGATGAGTACAGTGTGACAATGACCTCCTTTTTTCTGGATGAAAAGCCCTTAGTGATGAGATGTGCCACATAGAAGGATTTCCTGACTGATGTGGCGATGTGGTTATCGAAGGTGAGACCATTATCCACCTGTGTCCCTAAGTCTCTTATCACACTTTCGGTGTTTAGTGTACTGCCACCTATATGGTAATTCACGGGTAAATGTTTTTTTCCCAAAGGGGATAACTATACATTTCTTGGCATTGAGCTTGAGTCCATGGCTCTGGCACCAAGCATCTGTTTCTGTAAGGCCCTTTTGTGGAGTATCCACATCATTTGGGGATTCAATAATGGCTCCCAGTTTGCAGTCATCTGCGAACTTTGTTAGCCAGAGTCCCTTAGTGCTGGCCTGTACTTCAGAGAAGTAGAAGCCAAACAAGAGCAGTCCCAGGACTGAACCCTGAGGTACTCCATTTGTCACTTGTCTGGAGCTGGATTTGGA
This sequence comes from Protopterus annectens, assembly GCF_019279795.1. Classification (NCBI taxonomy): domain Eukaryota; kingdom Metazoa; phylum Chordata; order Ceratodontiformes; family Protopteridae; genus Protopterus; species Protopterus annectens. Next base: position 497,228,967 of record NC_056740.1, on the reverse strand, counting down.
GTTGACTACTTTTACAGTGTGGGTTCTATCAGTAAGCCAGTTAGCAACCCAATGGGTGATGTAGGGATTAATGCCCAGCTTAGTAAGTTTATCTATGATTCCAGAGTGGGGGATGGTGTCAAAGGCCTTGGCAAGGTCTAGATAGGCTGTGTAAACCACCTTACCCTTGTCCATGGCTCTGTAGACTGATTCAAAGAAGTCAATCAGGTTCAGAAGACAAGATTGGCTCTTCACGAACCCAAACTGGGTGGGTTCCAGTGTTTGAAGGTTGCCAATGACTTTGTTTATAAGTTCCATGATAATACGCTCCATGGCCTTGCAGATAAGGCTCATCAGACTGATGGGACAGTAGTTTCCAGGATCCAAGGTGGATCCCCCCTTGTGGAGTAGGATAACTGTAGCTCTGCGCCACTCAGTGGGCATGAAACCTGAGGTGAGGCTATGATTAAACATGACACTTAGGTGAGGTGCCAGTTCATATTGTAGTTCATGTAGTACACAGCCCGGGATGTCATCTGGTCCCATGGATGCTGTATTCTTAGCTTTGGAGAGTGCGTTTTTTACCTGTGTGGCCGTTACTACCGGAATTTGGCAATCTTCCGGTATTGAGATGGGCCATTTAAGGGGTGAGAGGGGAGTGAAGTTGGCACTGAATTGATCTGCCAGGATATTGGCAATATCCTTGGGATCAGTATATTTAATGCCATTCTGTTGTAGCTCAGAGCAGATCTGAGCATTGCCATTTAGATTCTTGACACAGTTATAGAATGTCTTGCGGTTGTCTTTGGAATCTTTGGCAATTTTATTTTCGTAACTAGCTTTGGAGGATTTTATGAGGGATCTCAGTTTCTTACTGAGGCAGGTAAGGGAGTTTCTTGCATCCTGGGACTTTTCTGCAACAGTTTCTTCCTTTTGTTGTAAAGTTTGTTTATGGCAGGGGACCACCAGATTGGCTTCCTTTTTTTGGAAAAGAGCATCTTGATTCTATTTGGGATGGCATAATTCATGCATGAGTGGATGTGCTCGTACAGTGCCTTAGTGTAGGATTCAGCAGTTGAACTTTCAGTTCCCGTCTGCATGGGTGTCATGAAGTTTGTCACTTCTGACTTGAATAGCATGAAGTTGGCTTTAAACGTTAAGCTTTCTAAACCTGGTGGACTTCTTTGAGACAGTTACCAAGGCTATAGACGAGGGAAAGGTGGTCCACACAGCCTACCTAGACCTCGCAAAGGCCTTCAACACCATTCCCCACTCAGGTATTATAGACAAGCCTACCAGCCTAAACATAAACCCCTACATCACGAGATGGGTTGTCAACTGGCTCACAGACAGAACCCACATGATAAGAGTTGCGGGAGCTAGGTCTGACTCTAAACTGGTTACACATGGCGTTCCCCAGGGCTCAGTCCTAGGACCTCTCCTGTTCGGCATATACTTCTCAGAGGTACAGGCAAGCACAGGAGGACTATGGCTGACCAAGTTAACAGATACTGCAAACTAGGGGCTATAATTGACTCTCCGGCTGACACAGACATCCTCCAAAAGGGTCTCACTGAGACAGATACCTGGTATCAAAACCATGGCCTCAAGCTAAATGTCAAAAAGTGCATAGTCTTCCCCTTTGGAAAAAACAAAGTACCCAGAAACTACCACATAGGTGGTAGCCCCCTAAATACGGAAGATGTAATAAGGGATCTGGGGATCCAAGTAGATAGTAACCTCTCCTTTGATAATCACATTGCCAAAGTGGTTAGAAAATCCTTCTATGTGGCCCACCTAATCACAAAAGGGTTTGCATCCAGATCAAAAGAGGTCATTGGGCCCCTCTACGCATCACTCATCAGATCCATCATAGAGTACAATGCTCCATTTGGGATTTACCTTAAAGACACCTGCAACAACTGGAAAGACCACAGAAGTACCTCACCAAGGGGATCACTGGCCGCAAGCAGATGCCCAATGCAGCTCGACTGAAGAAACTCCAGCTGTACTCGGTTGCATACCACCTACTCAGAGGTGATCTCTGCCTGACATACAAGGCCATGTCCAACCCAGAATTGATGGACATGCTCCACCCAAAGAAAACCACATCCCCTTGAGCCACACGCTCCAGGGATCTAAACCTCACCACAACAATAAATAGTACATGCTGGAGGGATAGATTCTTGTCCCAGAGACTTCTCATGTCCTGGAACAAGATTCCAATCTACATTAGGCAGGGCTCCTCGCTAACCCTCTTCAAGAGAAACCTTGACGAGTGGATGGGAAACAGAACGTTTACCCCAGGGATCACTTCAATGGCTCTGCTGGACAGAGGCACAGTGAACTAATCTAAGGGGGCGGTGAAAGCCAACACATTCCAGCTAGGCTTATAAATGACTTCAGGCAGATAGCCTAGTACTCACCTATGAACCTATGAACCTATAATACCACCATAATCCACTAGATGGTGGTATTGTAAATGATAATACCACTACAATCCACAAGATATTATTGTAAATGATAATACCACTATAATCCACTAGATGGTGCCATTGTAAATAATAACACTGCAATCCACAAAATAGTGTAATTCTAAATGATAATACCACCGTAATCCATTAGATTGTGGTACTGTAAATGATAATACCACCGTAATCCACTAGATGGTGACACTGTAAATGATAATACGGTTTACAGTCACCATTGTGAACTGCATTTGATCGAGAGCTGACACTGTCAAAATGCAGTTCTCCAAAGGGCAGTTTTACAAACTGAAATACATCAACTACACCACATTGAATGGATAGTGTAATCCGAGTATTTGAATTTGGAATTTTGAGTGGAGATTGTTGTTCAGTGAGCAACAGGGAATTAACCCATTTTCTCACTGTAGTGCGAACTCAGAGTTGGTATATATAATTTGCAGGGGGTATGGGGGCGCAGTTCCCCACATGGGTGGGATGCAGGGGGACTTGCCCCCCTGCAAAATAGTAAAATACACCTACCATTGACTATGGAATGTCATGGTACGATAAGGTACATGCCATGGATGACTGATGTCACCTCCTGCTATGTTGAATACATCAAACTACGGGTGTCCATGTATTCAGTTTTGATCTGGCCGCAATTTCGCTGTTCCGGATTCAGGATTTCAGGTTGGCCATGTGACTGGTCAACCTATGCAGTTTCAAATAGTAAAACAATAAAAGCAACTGACAATCACAAGGCCTTAATCTCAAAAATCACAATGTAGCCATGTGCTGAGCTGATTGTGAGTTGTTATCTGCATCGAGGCTGAAGATATATCTAACATACTGGCTGATAAACTGAGCTCTAACTTTAGCCTTTTCTCCCCTCCATCTGTCCCCAAGATATACCTGAAACTGGCTTACTTCCAGCTATCACACAAGACTAACTCTTAAAAGTGCTATCAAAAGCTAAAAATATGCATCGATGAGTCCTAACAGGATCCCTAGATGCATCTTAAAGAGCATGAAGTACCATTTAGCTGCACCCTTAACAACACTCTTCAGTCTCAGCCACATCCCTAATAACACTGTTCAGTCTCAGCCACTCCCTTAACAACACTGTTCAGTCTCAGCCATACCCCTAACAACACTGTTCAGTCTCAGCCGCATCCCTAACAACACTGTTCAGTCTCAGCCACTCCCTTAACAACACTGTTCAGTCTCAGCCATACCCCTAACAACACTGTTCAGTCTCAGCCGCATCCCTAACAACACTGTTCAGTCTCAGCCACACCCCTAACAACACTGTTCAGTCTCAGCCATACCCCTAACAACACTGTTCAGTCTCAGCCGCATCCCTAACAACACTGTTCAGTCTCAGCCACACCCTTAACAACACTGTTCAGTCTCAGCCATACCCCTAACAACACTGTTCAGTCTCAGCCGCATCCCTAACAACACTGTTCAGTCTCAGCCACACCCCTAACAACACTGTTCAGTCTCAGCCACACCCCTAACAACACTCTTCAGTCTCAGCCACATCCCTAATAACACTGTTCAGTCTCAGCCACACCCTTAACAACACTGTTCAGTCTCAGCCATACCCCTAACAACACTGTTCAGTCTCAGCCGCATCCCTAACAACACTGTTCAGTCTCAGCCACACCCCTAACAACACTGTTCAGTCTCAGCCACACCCCTAACAACACTGTTCAGTCTCAGCCATACCCCTAACAACACTCCAGTCTCAGCCTCCATACAGGTTTTGTACCAAGTGAATCGAGAACAGCTACGGTCATTCCCCTGCATAAGGGAGGATCTTCCACAGACCCAGGCAATTAGAGACCCATAAGTCTGATCGCATGCAAAGCCACAGAAAGACTTATCTTGGAATTAATCAATCAGCACATAAGAAACCTCCAAACACTGGATCCATCTCAGTCTGGATTCATCAAGGACAGGTCATGCTTACTTAACCTGGTGGACTTTTTTGAAAAGGTCACTAAAGTGATGCATAAAGGCAAAATGGTACACACCATGTACCTAGACCTGGCCAAAGCTGACACAATTCCCCATTCAAGGATAGTAGAAAAATGAAATAAACTCTGAATAACCCCCTATGTCACCCACTGGATTGCCAACTGACTCACAGATAGGATGCAAATAATAAAAAAGGGGAAATTGCCTCCACAAAGACACCAGTCACCATTAGAGTCCCCCAGGGATCTGTGCTGGGACCTCTTGTGTTTGGCATCTACTTTTCTGGAGTAAAAGCCAGTACCAAATGGCTCTGGCTGACTAGGTTTGCAGAAAACTGCAAGCTAGGAACAATCATTGAATGCCCAAATAAATAACTGGCGTCAAAATCATGGTCTGAAATTAAAGGCCAAAAACTGCACTACTGTATCCCTTGAGAAGTCATCTACTCCAGGGAGATACCATATTGACAATACACCCCTAAGAGTTGACCCAGTTGTTTGGGATTTGTGAAATTTTGTGGACAGTGACCTAACTTTTGACCAACATATGTCAATTGTTTTAAGTAAGCCCTTTTATAATGCACAGCTTATAAACAAGGAGATTGTGTCTAGATCTAGGGATTTCTTTGACCCTGTTTACTCAGCCTTCATTTGGCCAGTCATTGAATATAATGCCCCCTTTGGCATTTATCTGTCTAGAGACATGCACCAACTGGAATGACCACAAAGATGTCTTACTAAAAGGATACAAGGCCTAAATATCATGTCCTACATGGACTGACTCAAAGCCCTGTGACTATACTCACTATTTTACAGACTGCTAAGAGGTGACTTTTGTCTGGTATACAAGCCATCCTCAAATGGATTTAGTGCACATCAGCAAGTCAAATCACATCAGAAATACTCAATCTAGAGATCAGTCTAGGGATCTTAACCTCTTCTACAACTTCAACAGAATGGTTTGCAGGGACAGGTATATTTTGCAGGGAATACTGCTGCTTTGGAATAGACTCCCTGTTCATATAAAACATTCACATACAACAAAGTTCAACCCTGACTATTTTCAAGTGCAGCTTAGAAGATCTATGTATGGAAAACAGAAAATGTACCCAAAGACTGCCCCCTGTACTAGTAGTGGACAGGTGTAGCTCCCAAATGCTTTATCTCATGTATGGGTCGCTTCAAAGTATCTATGATGTTGTTGTGTCTTTCGGCTTTTCCCGGTTAGGGGTCGCCACAGCGGAACTCCGGTCCGCTAATGATTGGCAGTAGATTTTTATGTGCCGAGTTGCCAGCCCTGACGCACAACCTTCAACGAAGGTTCAAAGTATCTATGAAATGATTCTAGTTTTCTCATTATGTGTAATATAAAATTATTGACCATGGGATGGGTAATAAAAATTTATAACTAAATATTATAGGTTATTTCAAGCACAAAAAGGAAAATTGGCTAGGTGTAAAATGACCCGAAAGGGCAGCTAGTCTACTACTTAGGTACAAACCTTTAATCCACAAGATGGTGCTATTGTAAATGATAATACCACTACGATCCACAAGGTGGTGCTATTGCAAATGATAATACCACTGCCGTCCACAAGATGGTGCTATAATAATAATAATAATAATAATAATAATAGTAATAACAGCAACAATGCAGACTGGACTAAATCAGTGTTATTAATGTATTCAGTTAATGCTGGGGCCATAATGCAGAGGACTGAGATCAGTACCACATTTACAACCGACTTATTGTGTGTGCAAGACATGAATGCCAAACAATTCGCATTGAGAGCTTGATAGAGGAATCTTGGAATCCATGTGGAGAACAAATAATATCGTGGAACTTTATCTGCTCCTTCCACTACTAGTGACAGACAAAAAGCAGAAAGTGTAGGAGTCTGACATTTTTCTGGCTTTGAAAGCTGGTACCGCACTTAGCAAGTGCCATCAAACAGGCAGCGGCATACCTCGCAACTTCTTTGGTTGATAATTTTGGACAAACTAATGAGAAAAGAATATCAAAACACAACAAAACAACAAAACAAATATTTACAGAAGTGTCTACTATATACCAAAAGCACTAAAGAAAATTGGAAATTTTTTGAAGCTGATTGAGAAATATTTGGGGTAAGAAACCTGTTTTGCAAACAACAGACACAGAAATCTGAAAGAATATTTTAATCACTAAAAAAAAAAAAAAAGAAAAAAAGAAGCAAATTTTAAAAGTCATGAGCTGAACACTACACAACCAAATGGCTACCTAGCTTTATGTTGACCGGGTTAGTCCAACTGAGCTGTTGACCTTTGTCAGCAGAGGCCCAGGGAGGAAAGGTCCTCAATGCTACATTAAAATATTAAACACAGAATCTAAAATAGCACAATAATTACAGCAGTAAAATCATAATTCACAATTTAAAATGTACAGTCTTGATTTGCAAGTTGTTGAACGGCATAAGTTAGTACAAAATTAGTTTGATTAGGCAAACGAAAACAGTTAGATCAAGTTATTTACAGTGTATTTTCATTATACACAAGGAAAATAAAAGTTGTGGTGTGAAATCATTTACACAGGTAGTGGATGGAGTCTAATGAGAACATTTAAAAAAAATAGTCGTATTTAAAGTAACATCTGTACAACAAATAGAAGTATGAGTGGATTGTGATTTTGTAGTCAAGGGAGAATAAGAAAGCATAAAGGTATATATATGACAGAGGGGCTGGGAGTTGGGTAGTTAGGATGAGAGGGAGCAGAGAACTGTTAGATGAGTTAGAAGAGAGGTTATGTAGTAGGGTCAGATGGGGTAGTTAGGGTTGGTGAAAAGGAAACATACTACTTCAATCAATAGTTAATCATACAGAGACAGAGACTCTGAAATATGGAAAAAGGAAAAGTGAAAGTCACATTTCATCCACATGAGGTAAAGCAGCGTAGCTAGGAAAGTCATTCAGAAAGCCCTTTCATTGCAAAAACACATGCTTTCTGCAAAACACAGGCAGCGCAAATGAATGAATAAATAATGTGATCAAATTCAAATGTGATCATATAGCATAAGGCAAATATAATGAAATAAATAAATGATGATCATTATATTGAATTCAATGAGATTGCAAAGGTCCTAGAAAAAGAACAAACTCTCCACTAACCAGCCTCAAACCACTGATACTACTTTATCTAGGCAGTGCTTAGTAGCACTATGCTACAAAGCAGATTCCAAGCTCTGGTTGTAATTATTTATTCATTTCACCCTTCTCACCCGTCATGCTGTACTGTGCATTTTTTACATGAAAAGTGACTTTCAGTTTTCCTTTTGATGATATTTCAGAGCATTGGTGATATATGCGTTCAACATTCTCTATATGATTAACTTTAGACTGAAGTAATATGCTGCAGTCTAAAGTTAGTAAGCCAAACCAAACACTAAAACATAAAAAAACAGTCTAAAAGGTAAAATACACTTCCACTTAAAACTAGAATCTCATCAGAACAGTATAAAGCATATACATTTCCTTTTACCTAAGCTAATCATGTGACATTAAAAACATCACCAAACAAATAAAAAAATAAATATGTTTAAATGGGTCTATATCACATCATCAAAGGTCAGTTCAATGAACGACATTTCATCAGAAATGCTGTTCATCAAATTCCCCTCACCCCCACAAATTAAATATACCAACTCCAAGATCGCACTGCAGTGGGGAAAGGACAAATTTCCCAATCCACACTATACCACAATCTCAGTATGAACAGTTCGACGAACGGCATGTCTGATGCAATTGCACTGAAAATGAGTTTGATGAACTAATAGAGAGCCTATTAAATACATATAAATAAACATACAAAAATATATAATACTGCTAAAGGAAAACAAATATCCAGCATTTCAAATAGACACTAATAATTAATAACTAAAACTTTAATACAAAGGACCTTGCCCTGGCTGACACTCAGTGATGACACAATGGAGAATTGAGACACTTTTTAAATGTTTAAATTTGTAACTTTCTATAAAAATTTCATCTTGTTTTCATTTGGAACAGCAAAGCGGAGACTTTTAATTTATTCTTACAGGGTTTGAACAGAAGTAGGGGTTTTCTTCACTTGTTTTCATTAGTGATATGGGTAAATAAGTCAAGTAAGGACGTGAGTGAAGAAGGGAGAGTAAGGACGTGTAAGGTATGAACAGATACGTGTTTACAATTAGGGCTATAATTTATCCTGGTGTTGAGTAAGGACAGAAATAGCTTTTGGCTAGGAAGTCTTTCCGAATGGATTTGAAGGATGGGAGGGAGGTTATTAACCTGATGGGTACAGATAAGGAGTTCCAGACCTTAGCAACAGGGCGGCACGAGTACAGACAATGCTCAGTGGGCTTGATAGGTTTCTGGACAGACATAGTTGTGCAGAGTTTTATTTAGTGCTGGATGGGCAGATGGATGCTGAACAAATTTATAGGTGTAAGAAGCTGAGTATATATATATATATATATATATATATATATATATATATATATATATATATATATATATATAGAGATAATGATAAATTGATACGTATATAAATATAGATCTATATTTTAAAAAGCAGCACAGAGGTAGTGCAGGGGGACAGTTGTGGTAACAGTGAATATCAAATGACGTTATCAGCAATGGTGCTGATAAAACTGTCTCACATCCAAGAACCCTGTGTACACCAAATATGAGTCACATGATGAAGAAATACATAAACTGCAGCAGAGATATCAGGAGATAATCGTCCCTGGTTTGAAAATAGCAGGCTGCCTTCACTTCCCTGCTCTTTGAGAAAAAATGAAAAATAAAAAGTCTTAAACTTAGAATTAAAAGCACCAGTAATAAATAGTCCAAGACTTCAGATGTCAATTGCTCTTCTATGAAAGACTCAGTCCCTGGAATAACTCCGCTTTTACTTATATTAAGCACTTTTGTCCACTAACTGGACTTCAGCATATCAATTTTTGAATAACAGCTTTACCCATGGAAAACTAAATATATGCTTAATGAAAACAAAGGATAATAAATCAAGACTGGCAAAGTCATGCATAGTCATGAGACAAAACAGAGAATAACTCATAATAGGCTAGCCTACCAGTATAAGCAAGCCTGATGTAAACCAAGGTCACCTTATAGCCCCATATGGACGGGCAACAACAAAATGGCCAAAAACTGGCATAATTCCTGAACTTCATACCCCTGAGATACATACTCGTATGCTGGTGATTCAGAAAGACCACATGCCTATGTTAAGAAAAGTAAGTATCCACAGACCCTAACCTAAGGGGAATACAGTACAAGTTAATAAACCAGGTAGCAAAAATAAGCATAACCATTCCTAATGGAGAAGGGCGCTAAAAATAAAATGCACAAGAAAATATCCAAACTGTAAACGTATGCCTCGGATGCAGAATCCACATCCAGACAGGAGTACAAATAATGGCCAATCCTTACAACTATCATTCCAACAGTAAAATCCAGAACAAGTAGCCTAAAAAAATGAAATAAAATAATAAAAAGGGCCAGTGCTGAAGCAGTGGTCAAGGATAACCATGCAAAAACCAACACAAACAAAATCAGATGGACCATGGGGACAGACTCAAAGCTACCTAAAAATCAATAGTAAATCCAAACTAGGATAAGAAATACTAATAGAACGATTCCAAACAAACTGGAGTGTAGAACTAGTAATTAAATCACAGCCTGTCTTCAGTCAAAAACAAGGTGCAACAAATCTCCTTTCACTAAAGGCCATTTAGCAACACGGTGACAACAAGACTCTAGTAAAATGAATTTAAGAACCAGAGCAATAAACCAAAAAGAAAGAGAAGACAAACAAAAATTTGAGAGTCAAAGTAAATAAGAGTGTGAACATTTTAAAATTAATCAGAAACTTGTAGAGTTTTATGGGGGTCATGAATCTTAATTACAAAGTCATTTTTATGAATAAATTAACAGATTCATTACTCTGCAAAATAAGAAGAAGCTTTACAACAATAAATATTTAAAACAATAAATGACAAATGAAAACGCATTACAGGACTCTGAAAACAGAGCCGAGAAGGATTCCCTGGGAATCTTATGATCATCTTCATCATCATCATCATCATCATAAGCCCCCATTTTTCTACATGGGGTCGGGGTATCTTTCTAACTGTCACCAGCTCTCTCGATTCAGTGCCACACTCCTGCCTTCTTCAACACTCATGCCTGACTGTCGCAGATCTTGTTTCACACAATCCATCCGTCTCTTTGCTGGACGTCCTCACTTCCTCCTACCTTCTTCCTGTCTGTCCCAAATATTCATCACCAGATTGTCTTCTGCTTTTCTACACATGTGTCCAAACCACCGTAATCTGTTCTCTTTGATCTTTCCTGCAATTGGAGCTACTTCGGCTTCTGCTCTTATGTCCTCATTTCTTTGTCTGTCCCATAGTGGGCATCCTACCACTCTTCTCAGGTACTCCATTTCTATCACCTCTGCCTTCTTCACCTGCTCTGCCTTTACTGCCCAGGTTTCTGTACCATACAGTAGCACTGGTCACACCACTGTCTTGTACACCTTACGTTTCAGCTTCTTTTGAATTCTTCTGTCATAGACAACACCTGGCACTCTGTGCCAGTTGGCTGTAGCCCCTCTTATTCTAGCTTTGACCTCTTTATTTACACCTCTCTTCTCCTCAGTCAACCCTCCAAGATACTTAAATCTGTTTTCCTGCTCCACTATCTTCCATTCTGTCTCGATTCTCCGCTTCTTCTGATTTCCCCACTTTGCTGCCATTACCACCATCATATCTGTGCTTAGTTTCATCCCATGTGCCTTCAGATTTGCATTCCATTCTCCGATACTTTGCTGGAGTTCTAGCTCAGAGTCAGCCTGTACTGCCACATTGTCTGCATACAGCAGCTTTGTTGATCTGTCCTCTCTCACCTGTCTGCTAATGCAGTCCATCACCAGTATGAACAGCAGTGGGCTCAGGGCTGAACCTTGGTGTAGACCCACTCCCACTGTGAACCCCTCTGTGAGGCTGAACACTGTTCATACTTGAATCACTGGGTCCTTGTACATAGCCTGCACTAATTCTACCAATGTTTCTGGGACTTCAAACCACCGCAGTACTGCTGGATCAGCTTTCTTGGGACCTTGTCTTATGCTTTCTCCAAGTCCAGGAATGCCCAGTTGGACTCTCTCCTCATCTCTAGCTTCTTCTCAAGTATCTGTCTCACTGCAAACATCAGGTCAGTTGTGCTGCATCCTGATCTGAATCCGAACTGCTCATCTCCCATCTTACATTCTACTAGTCTGCATATTCATTTATAAATCACCGTCTCCAGAACGTTCATGTAATGTGATAGGAGTTTGATGCCTCTGCACTGCCCACAGTTGTGGGTTCCCTAGGAACCTTATAGGGATCAAAATGTCTAGATACTCTGCAATTTTTCTCCATATTTTGAGAAGGCTGTGGAAAATAAAGAAAAAATAAGGCAGCAGTAATCGCTCCCTTATAGTTGCTCAAGGTGAAGTGACTTCAGTGGCAGTAGCCAATGGCATAACAATGACTGCTGTTTTCCATATGAAAATATTGCTGGTGTGATTTCTAATTGTGCCAACAATTATTCACTTGTTTTGGGAGATTTCCCTCTTATTTAAGTTGTTGCACCCATGGAGTTGGTAATGCATACATTTGGGGGCTGTGTGGCTGTGTGGGGTACATGGGGGACAAATATATTAAAACTGATGTCTGAGTTTTGGCATTTTTTTGTCCTTTCAACTTGTCTGCTTTCAGGAAATAAGCATTTCATAGCAGAGCCCATTTAGCACTCATCTGCTCATGAGTTCATTATGAGTGGGCCAAATAACTCCTAAAATAATTCACTAAGTTTAAGCTAGTAACTCCAAAAGAGACATCAAAGTATCACAGGCTGAAATGTTATTCAGTATCACAAACCATGAAATGAGTGGTATTACATATGCATTCAATAGTTTGTTTTATTAACCAAAAAAATCTAAAAGCCATATATTCTGCATGTGTCCTTTTTTCCACAAACCGACTGAACTTATTTGTCAGATTATAGGATCATAGGATCATAGCCAGTTACTAGGCTAATGGCCCTAGGGCCCTTACAAGCCTTGCTCAGTTCTACCCTTATTTCCACGATCTGCACCTAATACTCGTGCCCAAGAAGAACACAGGTGGAACCCCCAGGGTGAATTTACGGTTAGTTATCCAATCATCCAGATTGTGTTTGAAGAGGGCCAATGAATTTTTATTTTATTTTATTTATTTATTTATTTATATTTGTTGACTGGGAGTGTCCGACTGGACGTAGGTCCATTTTCAGCGGAGGCCCGGGAAGAAAAGCTTCACAGTTAAAATAAACACACAGTAGTTACATTGGATTACATAGCGATTAACAATTTAACATAGCAATTACTTACAACATATTTACAGATGAAGAACATAGTACATCAGTAGACAACTAGAATCTTTATCTGTGAAGTACATGACAGACATTAACAAATGTTACAATAAGAAGTTCCTGCTGTATAATAAGTACTAGGCTTATGAGCATCTGAGCTTGCTATAATCAAGGTAGTTAGTGGAGTGGAAAGAAAGGTAGTGGGTGATATTAGAGTGGGGGTTGCAAGGGCATAGCCAGCATGTTTTAGGTGCACTTTTAGTAAAGTTTTGAAGTGGGTGTATGATGGTATGGAGGTAATTGTGGGTGGGAGGGAGTTCCATAATTTGGCTATGGTGCAATAGAATAGTGCTTCACCAGCAGAGTTATTGGCTTTAGTGATCTGCAAGTGATTTTTTGTTGCTGGATCTTAGTGGTCTCTGGTGATGCAATAGGGTTGGAGTAGATTCTGGAGGGATGGGACATTTAGTGGATGGTTTACTAGTTTGTGGGCGAGTGAGAGTTGATGCCATTGAAGGAGGTGAGGGAGTTCAAGCCAGCCCAGTTCAGTAAGTGAGAGACAGTGGTGACTACGGTAGGATGCCCCTGTGGCGAATTTGGCAATTTTGTTGTAGCAGGTCTCTAGCTTGTTTAGATCGCATTGCCTTAGGTTGGTATATATTGGAGAGGCATAAAGTAGGGTGGAGATAAGGTGGGAATTTGCTATTGAAATCTTTGCTGCTTTGGTGAGAAGTTGCTTATTTCTGTATAACTCTCCTAGTTTTTTGTGGACTTTTTTATGGTCATGGATATGTGAATGTCAAATTTTAGTTTATTGTCTATTTCCACTCCTAGTAATTTGGTGTGTTCAGTTGGGTATATAGTGGTGGTGTCTTTTGCTGTGATATTAAACTGAGAATTGTTTTGAGTATGTTTGGTGGGTTGGAAGATGAGTAGTTTAGTTTTGTTTGGGTTGAGTATTAATTGGGCATCGGATAACCAAGTTTCAACAGAGGAAAAGGCTTCCTGTGTGACTTTTTGCAGTTTGGGTAGGGACTGGGCTGAGCAGATGATGGTCGAGTCATCTGCGTATTGGATGAGTGTGCCATGTTTGGAGGCAGAGGCTAGATTATTGGTGAAAACAGAGAAGAGTAGGGGTCCAAGGATGGATCCTTGGGGAACCCCTATGGAGACAGGTAGTTGGGGAGATATGTCATTCTGCCATACAACGGATTGTTGGCGGTCAGACAGGTAACTCTGAAACCAGTTGGTGACTGATTGTGTGAAGGACAGGTTATTGAGGACAGAGATAAGTTGTTTGTCTGGGACCATGTCAAATGCTTTAGATAGGTCTAGGAAAGTAGCAGAGGAGAGATAGCCATTGTTTTTATGCTGAAGGTTAGTGTTAGTAAAGTAGAGTAAGGCAGTGGTGGTGCTATGGCTTGGTCGTAAACCATGCTGAGTATTGGAAAGGAGGTTGTTAGTAAGGAGGTAGTCTGAGACTGATTTCTGAGTTTTGTCCTTTTTTTTGTCCTTTCAGCTCATCTACTTTCAGGATGTAAGCATTTCATAGTACAGTCTGTTTAGCAGATACCTTATGTTTCACAATACAAACTGCAAGGACATGAAAAGTTATTTCTACATGCTAGATTTTGTTTCCTAGAGGCTGTTGAGGGGAGATCTATGCCTGACATATAAGGGATGACCAGACCCCACTCTGACAGCCCTGTTGCATATCTGCAAAATGAACAGCATCAGAATTACCCATTTTAAAGACTTAAACCTTGTGTGTGATATAAATACAAACTGCTGGAGAAACAGATTTATATCCCACAGACTACACCTTCTCTGGAACAGGGTCCCCATCCATGTGAAACAGAGTTTCTCATTTATTTATTTATGTATTTATTTTTATTTATTTTATTTAGTTTCTCATTAACCCAATTGAAGTGTAACTTGGATAACTGGATGAGAAGTAAGAGATTCATCCCTGGTTTGGCACTTCTCTCTCTAATGGACATAGGCAGTCTGTAAATAGTTCCTTTCCCAAGCCCCTGTCTGTCAATGTTTCATCTCCCAGGATCCTGCTTACACTTATCAAGGGTACCAGAGATTTGGGATGCATTGCTAGGCTTAAAAAGGCCCTTGTGGTGGATAGTCTAGTGAACAAGTACGAACCTATTAGAAAAAGAACCTTTTAGTAGTTACTGTAACATAACAGTTTGCAATAAACAACATTACAATTTAAATAAACCTTCAATAATTTCATTATGCAGGCTCATACGTACAATACAGAACACATTTTCCACCACAGGATTTTTGTGCTTTTATTTGTATTGTGTGATAGTGTGTGTCACATGCCCTCATTTTTTGACACTGTATGCTATCTGATGTGACATGCAGGGGCATTTATTATGAGTGCCTAATGATGCTACCAGCTGTCCGTTTAATAAGGATTCTGGCCATGCTGTCATTAATCACAGGTGTCTTATTTGATGTCAGATAAATCACTCTCTGTGCTTGTTTTTACAAAATCTCAATGGGGTGCACCCTGGTCAGGGAACACCAGACACGGCTAATTAAAGAAATTAAAGGAAATACTGTTTTTCTGAAATTCTTGCAATTCGACTTCTCTAATTGTCACTTTGGGAATGGATGTGCGATGAGATGCTTACAGTATTGCTAAATCGAGGGTAGATACTAGAATCTTCTGTCTCAGAATTTTCTCTTCTCTCTTTCTGTACTTCAGGACCTGTGTGTGTTTCTCTTTCTACCTCTTTCTCTGTGTGGGTGTTTCTCTTTCTTATCTGTGTGTGTGTGTTCATGCATGTGTGTGTGTGTGTGTGTGTGTGTGTGTGTGTGTGTGTGTGTGTGTGTGTGTGTGTGTGTGTGTTTGTGTCTGTATGCATGTCTCTGGGTTTGCATTTGCGTATCTGTATTAGGAATGTTTTCAGCCACCAAACAGTAAGGAGCTCTAAAGATGGCCACATACACAAAAGCTGTCAAGATGTGAGGGGCTAGGAACACAGAGGTACATACAGAATGAGATTACAAATAGAGCATTACTTAGAGCTCTATTGGTTATTTTGTTTAATTTTTTTTTTATTTTAAGTTTATTTTTCTGAGGTACAACCCTAATCTCAGTGGACCAATTTCAGTCTCAGTCCAGGTTCTGGAGATACCTCTTGGCATGTATTATTCATAGGCATACATGAAAAAAAAAGATTCATTAAATGTACAGTGAGTGAGCATCCTTCAGAGAAAATGGCTGGACAACATACAAGATCTGCAACATAAAAGATAATGTAATAGGATGAACTTGGGACAATGCAAGAAAGTGGCAGATACTTTGATGAGCTTCCAAAAAAGGACAAATGCAAGTGAAAGCTATCAATAGAATTGAAATGTGCATGGGGCCAAAAAAAAAAAAAAAAGAGAGTGTTAGAGAGGGTATGCTGAGGAACAAGAATTGTATTGTAAATTACATGAGATTAAATATTTAGGCACATCAAACTTAGCCTGAGTATGGAGGGAAGGGTCTGAGGAATCTGTACACTTCTGCCAGAGAAAAGAAAGCCAGTCTTAGAATAAATGAAGAACTTTCAAAACCTGTAATTTAAATGGAATTCTGAGCCTTTGAAACATACCCATTTTCAAAGCTACATCACAAACAGGGTATACGTTTGCTTCCTTTGTCTGACAATTACAGAATTTAAGTTACTGATAAAAAGAGATGTGAAAAGAGGGCCTTTTCGCACTTTGATTGTCCGGTTATAACACAAATAAAGTTAGTCTGTATTCTGCTATACGCCACAAGCAAAGGTAACATCACCACCAGATATACTGCTTGTTTGTGACAATGCCTTGGTTTTATGTGGTATTTTACACATGAAATGTGTAAAAGTGTTATAATTATCATTAATAACCTACTGTAACCTAGATTGTTTTGGAGCTTTTCTCCCCAGGACTCCATTGAAAACGGGTTCTTTTTGGCTCAGTGGACTATCCTGGTAAACCAACTGCAAATAAAATAAATAAAATAAATAAATAAAACGGAGAAGAGCTTCTCCGAATGTGGAGATAATATTTAAGTCCTTTGATTATGCATTTGGTATGATTTATGGCAGCAACAATTTTAAAGTGCTGAATAAGTGGTTTCAAAATTAGGTTGAGCATTGATCTCTTTAACACAGGTTGGTTCATTCATTTTTTAAAGCTTACATTAATATACTGACCTAAAAAGACGTATGCCTCCAAAACATGGCATTGCATTTCACTCTTCCACAGATATAAAATAATTTTACAATATAGTCACCTTATTTGAGTGGTACATCATGAGATCTCTAACAGATGTTTTAGATATTCTTAGTAAAGCAGTGTCCAAGCTTCAAATTAGCCATAAGAAAATACCTAACAAAAAACGGTCTTGCCAGTGTAGCCATCCACCCTGAAACCACTACCCTTCCACCTGTTTCACCACCTCACCCTAAATGTATCCCTAACCTTGTACTCCTACCTCTTCCACCACCTCCCTTCCTCCCTCCCTTTTTTTTCCTAAAATCTCTTTATTTGAATTTTCAGATATTAACAGCAATACATCCAATCAAACACACAAAACAAACAGTACATACAAAAAGGAAACACTCAAAAAACTAATAACACAAGAAATATATATACACTATATACAACAGAAGTCACTACATCATCAAATGGAGTATAAAAGGTTTTTACCATCACTTAAGAAAGTTAGGGAGAGTACAACGGACATATTTTATGAAGAAGATAAATATAGAAATGCAACCACTTATTATACTTAATGTAATTAGGGAATACAATTAGATATATAAAAAGGAAAAAAACAAACAAACTAAAAACTGGTTATAATGCAGTTATTGCACAATATAAATTTGCCTTATCATGTCAGTGTACAGACTATCTTTCTTTGTTAAGAATTACATCTAGTACGTAACCTCAATATTTCTGATAATAGTGTTTCTTTTTTGTTTTTGTATAAACTAGTTTGTGAGATGAGATATATTTAATAGCAAGGTTGCTAAAGCCTTACCATGTAATTGGAGATGTGACATTCCAATTTTTAGTGATATAAAATTTAATAAGGGCATACATCGTGATAAGGACATGTTTATTTTATTTTTGGAGGTCAAGTCATGTTAATGTGCAATATAGCTGTTTCCCATGACAGGGTTGATTTTTCATATCCCATCTTCTCTAACCTAGCTCTTAAAGAGCACCATAGGTTGTGTACCTTGCTACATTGCCACATGACATGGAGAATATCTGCAGTTTGATTTGGGCAGTGAGGACATATAGTCGAGAAGTTGGAATTTAACTTATTTAGTTTTGATGGGGTATAGTATACATTCCAAAAACAGAAAAAGGATGGAGTAAAAGTGCTAACAGTCACTATAAAATGGCAAACAAAGCACTTCCAGGAGAATAGTAACCACGGCTCCTCAAGTGGAAAAAAAAATGTTTATTTTTAACGCACCAACACTACAAACACTACATTTTCATCCTGTAAAGTCAGAACTTATTCAGAAATCCATTTCTGAAGAAGTTCTGTCTTTACAGGATGAAAACGCAGTGTTTGTAGTGTTGGTGCATTAAAAATAAACAATTTTTTTTCCACTTGAGGAGACATGGTTACTATTCTCCTGGAAGTGCTTTGTTTGCCGTTGTATAGTATGCATTGTTATTTATCATAATTTGTGCATATAGCAGCTTCTTAAAAGGAATTAATTTTATCGTATTCTCAATGGCCAGTCTCTTATTTTCATCTGTCAGAGATTATTTTTTTTCTTGCCAATAGTTTGAAAATAATAGAGAATTCCAGTGTTTTATATTCATTACAAGTTTATATGTCCTAGAAATTGTTTTCCCTTTCATCTCGAGGTTTTTTAGTATTCATTTTATTAAGTTAATATCCTGCAAGTCGACTTGTGTTTGTGAGAATTTAGCATTTATGAGATAATGGATTTGGGTAAGAATAACAGTATATTTCTTAGTAAGATTTAGTTCTAGTCTTATTTGTCGTTTATTGGCTTCTCTCCATTGGTACATTTCCCATACTGTGAGATCTTTTATCAGAGGGTAATTTGTTAGATTTAAGGGTTTATTGTTTATTAGTAGGTTGGGATTTAAGTGGAGTGGTTGTATAAAGGCAAGCACATGTAATAATTGCAATGATTTAAATAATTTCTGTGTAGTTAAAAATCATGTATTTAATTAGTGGGTGTATATTCTTCGTGAATATGCCATTTTGATTTAGGTTTAAAAATGGTAGGGATTTGCTGTTATACCCAAGGGATTTCAGTTGTTCAGACCAGATTTCGGTCCATTTGGGTGTCCAGGTATTTACATATGGGTCATGGCTTATTATCTGGATTAGTCTGTAGGCAGTAATTATACTATAATAGAGTTTGAAATCAGGTAACCCCAATCCCCCTTTATCTTTGGTAAGTTTGTCATATTTAATTCTAGTGGATTTTGGGTACCATAAGAATCTTGTTACAGCTTTTTCTATATCAAGGAAGAATTTTTGGGGAATATTTGAAAAAGTAGCATTTAGTTGAAAGAGTATTCTTGGTAAAAGGTTCATCTTAACAACACTAGCTTTTGAGAGTAATGACATATTAATATTCTTCCAACTATTGATATCACTTTCAACACTGGTCCTTGTACGCAGTCGGTTATTCTTTATCATATCCTTAAAGTCAGGCGTAAATATTATTCCTAGGTATTTTATCTGGTAACTTATCTTGATCTCACTCATGGGAAAGTTAAATTCCTTATGACCTATAAGATTCATGGGAAATATGTGGGATTTGTTTAGATTTAAATTATAGTTAGAGATTTCAGAGAACTCATCTATAGCTTTAAGTATTTTTGGGAGGTCAGTAGTGGGAAGTTGAAAATATATATTTAAGTCATCAGCAAAAGCAGAGAATATAAGATTTGTACTACAGATTCTAGGTATGTGATGGAAGCTTTTTTGTGAAATAAACAGAAGGAGAAGTTCTAGATAAAGATTAAAGAGGTATGGAGAAAGAGGGCAACCTTGTCTTATACCATTGGATAACAGTATAGGGGTAGTTTTGAGCTTATTTATCTGAATAGTGGTAGAAGCTTTCTGATATAGAACCTTAATTATCCTTATGAATTCCTGAGGAAAACCGTATAAAGGCAATATATTAAACAGGAAATGTAAATTAACTCTGTCAAAATCTTTGGTTGCATCCCTTCCTCCCTCTCTAACCAAACTTGATTCTTTCAGCTTCAAAATAAACTATTTTATCTAGTCTGTCTAAAAGGTCACCTCTACTCTATTTCCCTTATATCTTCCACTAGCTTTGAATATTCCCTTTTTTCTAAACTCCAAAACAATTAGGTACTACCCATTTAAAGGGATATGTAACTGGTTTCAAAATCCTTTCCTGACTATTAATTTATTTTGTACAAAGTAGTTAAAATGATATTGTAACAAGTCTCATATTGTTTTGCTGATTGTTAATACTTTATTTTTAAAACTGTATTCCCTGAGGAGCTTTTCTCCCCGGGTCTCTGCTGGAAAGAGCCTAATGCTGTTTGTTAATACTTTGCTTTTAAAATTTAAAACTGTTTTTTTTTTCCCTGAAGAGCTTTTCTCCCCGGGTCTCTGCTGAAAATGAGCCAAAAGCTAAGTCAGACTAACCCGGTTAACAAATGTAAAATAAATAAAATAAAAATAAATAAATTGTTGATAAGTTTTGCAGTAATAAATGGCCAAATAAAGAGCATATATTTTATATACCCTGAAAGGGATTGTTTATTTAGTAAATCACAATAACATAACTTTAACAAACACACATGTCTAGTAATTGCTGAACCATAAAAAGAAAAAAGAAAAACTTCTGAAGAAATAAACAGTTAGTTTTATTAATTATGAGTGGCAAAAACAATTTAATCATAACTTCTCAAAACTTCAGTTGAGGTCAGTTTTATAAAACTGCAGACTAACATCAAAAAAATTTCAGAGGGCCTGCCAAGGTGGTCATATGAAATCTAGTCCATACAAATAATAACTCTAAGGGTTTGGGACTGCAAATGGTGTGATCAGTGTACTACCTTAGTAAAAAAATAAATAAAATAAATGAATAAGGCCCAAAGCATACCCAGATACTGTCATACTCTAAGCATACCTTGGAATCAGAGAAACCATATATTAGCAAATTTTCTTACAAAGTGCTATCTCAGCTTGACAAATCTAGTTCATAGCCTCAATGAAAGACTCAGCAGAGAGCTAGTTAGTTGTTTTTCATTTTTTATTTTTATATTATTTTTATTGTATTTTATTTTACAATTGTTTACTGGGAAAGTCCGAATGGGCAGGATGCCCATTTTCAGCAGAGGCCCGGGGAAAAAAGCTCCACTATTAACAGTATAAGATTTTAAAAATAGGAATAATGTATCACAGTAGATGTACAATAGAAAGCTTATTTTAGCAGATTATAAAATTGCTGCCATACAGAATTGACAGTGGTTACATTTAGCCATAGTTATGTATAATAACATATATAAGCAATAATGCCTGACATGGGGTGTGTGTTGATATGTATTTACAGAATGGGGTTACTGTACATCAGTACCCTGACTGGAGAACGAGCATTCTGCAGCAGGGTTTTAATGTACAAGTAAAGCCCGACAGGGTGTGTGTTAATATGTATTAAGAGAATGGGGTTACTGTACATCAGTACCCTGAATGGAGAATGAGCATTCTGCAGCAGGGTTTTAATGTACAAGTAATGCCCGCTGAAAAACATGTTCGACACTTCACGGCAGCATATCAAGCTGCTGTGGAGCTTGGACAGAGAAAAAATTAATGGCACCCTTACTTTTACACTTGCTAAGTAACGCTTTTGCTGTTTAGCGAGTGTAAACAAAAAACAGAAAGAAGTGTGTCTGTGTGTGTGTGCGTGTGTGTGTGTGTGTGTGTGTGTGTGTGTGTGTGTGTGTGTGTGTGTGTGTGTGTATGTGTATGTGTGTGTTTATTTTCCTGTCTGCATTTTTGAGTGAATGCGTGTATGAAAGCAGAGGAGACTGTGTGTGTGTGTGAGTGTGTGTGTGTGTGTGTGTGTGTGTGTGTGTGTGTGTCTGTGTGTGTGTGTGTATGTGTGTGGGATATAGAGATCGAGAAACAGAGAGTGAGAGCGATCTTGTGTGAGTGAATGTGTGTAGGAAAGGAGAAGTGATTGTGTGTGTGTGAGAGACATTCTCGAGACTGAGAGCGATGTTGTGCGAATGAATGCATGTATGAAAGCATAGAAGACTGTGTGTGTGTGTGTGTGTGTGTATGTGCAAGAGAGAGAGAGAGAGAGAGAGAGAGAGAGAGAGAGAGAGAGAGAGAGAGAGAGAGAGAGAGAGAGAGAGAGAGAGCATGGTCAGTGGTGCAACAGGTAGTACACTCACCTTTGGTACAGAATGGTGTGGGTTCTATTCCCATACCAGGTGGATCACTTATTGACACTACAGTGTAACATAAGTGGGTGTGCTGCACTCCTGAGTGTGCCATTTTTTTGAATGAGTCATTAAACCCGGAACCAATCTGCTTTAGTTGGTGGCAGTTCAAGTAGACATGAGGACCCATGGCACCTATCGAAAAGACCAATGAAAGTTTCCCAGTGCCCTGACCAAATTTCTCCTTCTAGTATAGCCACCACCTCAAGTCTCCCATGAAAAGAGGCATCTAGCCACGTGAGACTTATCTGGTCAACAAAGAGTAAATAAAAATACCTGTTTTTTTTCCATGAGTTGTTTTACTTATATGTGACACGAGTGAAAATAAATGACTGTTGTCATATGCTGCTCGGAAGAGCCATGTTATGCAGCAAATGCAAACTCTCCTACTTAACAGCAGTCAAAATCAATTTGCTAAGCTACTCCTAGGTGAGCTGCTATGGAGAACAGTTCAAGTTTTCTGGGGCAGTTATATGCCATTCTTATATTAAGATGTACAAGTTCAAACTAAGATAATCTCTGGATGTAGATATAAAAGTTACTGAGCAATATAAATAAAAAAAAGACAGAGACACAAATGTGCCACTACGGCCTTCAAGTTTGTAAATACTAACTGTCTTTCTTTTTTTCCCATAGTAATCAAACCAATGCAAATTCTCAATGCACAGATGTATGTTTGCATTTTAGAAAGATATTATATTGTTTATGGCTCAATAATGGGGTACACTGGTCCCATTATGTTGTGATCAGGCATGACTATGGCCATACAATTCTCACAACGTTGCATGTAAGATACAGTACAGAATGCACTCTGAGCTAAATTCTTGTTGTGGAGATGGACATCTGGGCATGTACAGGACTAAGCATATGTGGTCATTCGTTGGGTGTCTGTAGGTGTATGCACATGAGGTAAGTAAAATAATCTTGAAGTACATTTCTGGGTCTCATTTATTTATTTATTAATGACAAATTATGATGAAGACAAGTTATATACGCAAGGATGATGAGTGACTAGGTGGCTGCATGAATAAAATATGAATCAAGAAGAGTTTAAACATGACTATGCATCACAAGAAGATTTCTAAAACCATTTATTTTGGACAGTAAAGTGACAGAGTTGTGAGGATCTCAGTCTCACAGCTTCAGTGTTAAGTCACATGTCAAGGTCACATGTCCTTCTGATATCCGTGGGGGTTTCTTGTGAGTAATCTGGTTTCTTCCTCAGACTATGCTGATTCATTAGCTATTATAAAGAGTCATTTTAAATGTATATCTATCTTGCATATCCTGTTGCCATGAGCTGGAAAGGGTCAATAACAACCAATTCACTTACTCTATTAACAAATCATGAATTTTTGTGAAACAACCAAAGGCATGTGATTTTGGGCTACCAGAGTTTTAATTTACAAGGCATACAATACAATTTCAGACAATACTGCATTCAAACCTTTCGAAGGTAATAGCTACAAAAATAAACTGCCAAGCAATGGCACAGTGGTGCAGCGATTAACATTGTCATCCTCTTGCAAGAGGTTGTATGGTTTGATGGCTGGCCTGGGTGCAGTACAAACAAACAAACAAACCAACAAAACAGTAATGCTCCTATAAATGGAAAAAGAATGAATTAATAGATATGAGAGACTGAAAGAATTTTTCAAATTATGACATGCTTCCTGCAGAAGTATATTAACTGATGTATGGCCACTTAATGGAAAGGGCAAACAACAGTGGTATATGGAGAAGTCAGCTCCTTAGCATTAATAGTGCTTTGCTGTTGCACTGTGGTAGAACTATAGAACAAAGCAGTGATTGAGGGATGTGCAAGAATTGCATGGAGCAAATGCTCATTAGTGATTTATTTGTATGGCTCTGAATCAAACAATGCAGACGGAAGAATTGTTTTAAGTTTTCCCTTCACCAACCCAAGTAACATTGCTGCACAAAAAATGTATAGTCTCTCTCACACACACACACACACACACACACACACACACACACACACACACACACACACACACACACACACACACACACACACACACACACACACACAAACACATACACACACACACACACAGATACATACACAGGTATTCACATACATAGGTACACACACACACACACACACACACACACACACACACACACACACACACACACACACACACACACACATACAAGCGCACACACACAGACACATACACAGGTATTCACATACATAGGTACACACACGCATACACACACACACACACACACATGTGTATTCACACACACACACACACACACACACACACACACACACACACATGCACGCACACACACATGGCCTTGCAGTCCTTACCTGCTACAGTACTAATACACCCGCTGCTAACACTGCCAACAGTGGGTTTACACTGCATAATGGCTGTGTTCAGGTGTCACTGCTCTGCTCTGAAGTGACACAGTAGAACTTCTCTTTGAATCACTCTATATCATTATTTTACCTCTTTGAATAACTCTACATCAGTATTTTTACCTCTCTGAATCACTCTACATCATTATTTTGATGCTGGTGTAAATCTCTGTGACAGAGTACAATGGTTACTTTACATTAGATTTACCCCTGAATTGCTGTATTTACATGTGATTTTATGCAGTAAGGTCAGTGTTGCTCCACATCCAGAGCCTCCTTACTACTGTGGAGCTACAGTGGTCTTTGAATCCCTCTCTCATAACACACTGTGCAACATATTGTTAGGAACAAGACTGCAGAGTCTGTCATATGTTTCTGAATACCCCCTCCCCCATGGTCTTGAAGTGAAATTCATTTTATTTTGTAAATCAGGTAAGCTTGCTGGATACAAGGGTCACTTTTCAGGGGCAGCCTAAGAGGACTGTCTGGTCAAGTGATTTACTGAGGAGTCACACAGTTTGCAAGTGGAAACTAATGTTTCAGACCCAAGACTGAAGAATGAGAACGCTTACAGCTTGTGACCTTTAAACTACCAGACCTTGGTAATTATGCAAAGCTAGAGTCAAACAAATTCCTGGTATTATGTAATATAAACTAATGATGCCTCCGTCTTCCTTAACTAGTTAGCTTAATAAGCATCCTATCCTGACAAAGATACTTTGTCAAACAACAAACCTTCACATTTTTGTATTCTCATTGAATGTCCCTTTTTCTTTAATCAAAAAACCTTTTACTATTTTCCTCAAGACTATGCATCATTTCTTTATATATCTTATTATAATATTCCTCATCTTTCTTCCTCTTCTCCATATTTTTCCTTTAAGCAGCACCCACCATTCGGTCTATGAAACATAAATCCCCCCCACAGACAGATGGTCTTCCCATAGCTGCTCAATTTCTTTTTGTAAGGATTTTTGTTCAACATATTTTTTTAAATCTACCTTTTTATCCCTTTTCCAGGAACAATGCACTTATCATTTCCCCACATTCCATCCTTTATGATCTGAAATGCATTTATGAAGAAGCCAACACCTACTTCAGATACACTTTCCAATAAGATAAAGAAATGTATTCCTGTTTTTTCTCTTTCCTTTTCATGAGTATTCTCACATTTAGACTAAACATTCATTTACCATATTTCACTAATTCTCTTAATTTCTTAACACTTATCCCAATGTCAGTTATTCGGTTGTTAAGCTGTTTGTTAATTCCTGCATAAAGACCAAAAGCCATTTAGAACACAGACTCCTCAATGAATGTATGTACCCTGAGACCCAACCAGGTATCGAGTTATTTATTTTTGAGTATTTGCAAAGGGGAAATCTGCTGAATATGTAAAGGAACCCTGTTCCAAAGTCATACCAATGACTGTGTTAAATGATTTGCTCTTAAAACTGTCCTTAACTCCTCAAGTCTGTAAGTAAAATGTGCACCTCTCATTATATGCCTGTCTTCAACAATTCAGCATTTAGTAGAGATTGATATTCCTCACCTCAGCCCCCTCCCCGTAGGCTAAACAAACTTTACCACTCAGATATCTGTAACTGATTGAAAAGAGGCCTAAATTCAAGTCTAGATGGGTATGATTTATCTCTACAAGTAATGACAGGCCTTGCAAATTTGATTGAATACCTTCTAAAACCATCAACTTTCTTATAAGAGCAAAATAATGTTGTGCTCAATGATGGGTAGACCATATGCTATGAGTAATCTCAAAGACAACGTCCTTAAAAGTTAAGCCAATAACGTTTAATGCCTTAGCTTTAACTTTTAAGGCATTAGTCCTATAATTAAAATTACTGCATATAATAATATTTAAGTTCTTATATTATATCAACTTCTGCAACTCATGGGGACCTATGTTTATTTGATATCCAACCATTGGTTCCCAAAATGCAAAGTGAAGCATTTATAGTGATAAAGTTTTAGTCCAGTAAAGTCTAACCACTCAGCCACCAAACACATGTAACTGTTGAAATGGTCAATATCCTCTGTCTAGATAATAACACAACCTAGTTTAATACTGTCCACATACTTGGCCATTTAAGCATTAGATATCTTAGGAATAAATGAAAATAGATTAAAGAATACTAGGCCTAGAATTGAGCCCTGGAGACTCTTTTGTTCACTTTAAGCCAACTAGATGTGAAATTTCTTATCCTTACACTCTGTAATCTACCAGGAAGCCAGTTAGTCACCTAGAGAACAATGTATGAATTAAGTTTGTGTTTGAGCATGGCATCCATGATAGCAAAATGAGAGACGCTGTCAAAACCATTAGACAAGTCTAAAAAGCCCATCACTATAGACATGCCCATATCTAATGCAATTTTATGACCCAGTGACAATTGCATTAGATATGGGCATGTCTATAGTGATGGGCTTTTTAGACAAGTCTAAAAAGCCCATCACTATAGACATGCCCATATCTAATGCAATTGTCACTGGGTCATAAAATTCAATTAAATTATTCAACATAGAACATTTTTTGTGAAATCATGTTGAGTGAGGTCCATTAAATATACCTGAAATCTTGATTAAGAAAGGAAAGTAGACACTCTTAAAACTCTTCCCTATTAGTAAAGTAAGACTGATAGGTCTATAATTAATTATATTGTTTGTTGGGCCCCCCTTATGAATTGGAATTATGTCTGCAAGTATCCATATGGTAGGAACAATACCAGAATATAAAAGGTTATTAAAAATCAAGTGATAGTAGCTAAAATATATTTACTGTAATATGCCTGGAAAACATGATTACGCAATCAAATAGTCTTATATATTCTGACTGGTAACAACATACCAGTTCTGGAAGAAATACTATCTTGGGTCTCCCATTCTATAAAATGAAACCATAATTCTGGGCAACTTAAATATCAACTGGTTAAATATTAGTTAAAAATTTCCTTCCTCAAATATAAATCTGTTTCACTTCACCCAACTTATCACCTCCCCCAGAGGATACATTAATAGTTCAAAGGAAGGCTCCATTTTAGACTGGGTTCTAGTTTCTGACCCCACCAAGACATCAGCTGCTGGTACCCTCTATAACACATTTAGTGATCACCTTCCAGCCTTTGTTACTTGAACTGTGTCCTCTTTCCAAAAATACCATCATTTCAAACATGCTAGGAAATAACCCACTTTAACTCCCAGAAATACAACCACATCCTGAATAATATGAATCGGAATATCTTAAAATCTCTCCCTCTAGATGACGCATTATATTATTTTAACATTGCCTGCCATGCTGCATGGTTAACATAACCCACAAAGGAGCTAATGCTGACCTGGGAAAAGCCTGGGAATGTTGGCAAAATTACATAAAGGACTCTGATCTATTAAAATTCAAACTGCTTCACAACCAAGTCAAAAGATCTGTATCCAAAGATAAGAAAGACTATTACTATTACTTAAAACATCAAAAAAATATGCATAACAATTCTGGTCTTCAATAGGAACTCTCCTGAACACAAGCACCAAAAATAACCCATGCACCACTCAGATAAAACACCAGAACAAATAGCAAGTCTCTTTAACTCGTATTTTATAGACACAATAACTAATATCACAACCAATTTCTCAGGACCCCTCTCTACTACAAGTATTTCTGGCCAAACCACAAAATCCCACCACTCAAAGTCCAACTCCCCCTCAACCATGCACACAAACAATACTGCAATAAATAGCTTGCCAGAATTCACACTCACTGCAGTCCCAACCTCCACCATAAAAAGACTACTTCATAAACTAAAACCCAGCTCCATCGCAGTAGACAGTTTACCAACTGAATACCTAAAAATTGCTACAGACATTATTGCTTATCCTATTAGCATACTCATTAATAGATCCATCAGGAATCATATGTCCCCACCATCTGGAAAAGAGCCTACATTCTACCCCTCCACAAAGGTGGTACCTCAACTGATATCTCTAACTTCTTTCCTATAGCTATCTTATCACCTATCTCCAAACTCCTTGAAAAATATGTACACACACAACTTTTGCAGTGCCTTTTTAACAATCAGATCCTATCTCCAACTCAACATGGTTTCAGACCAGGTCACAGTACTTCACCTGCCCTAATGTTCCTCATGGACTTAGTCAACAAGGCCTGTGACTCTGGGAAGATAGTGCCTGTGACTCTGGGAAGATAGTATCTACCATATTTCTAGACCTATCAAAGGCCTTTGATAGTATCTCTCAGTCATTTCTTCTTTCCAGATTTCAAACGTTGGCCTATCGGTTTCATCTCTCATTTGGTTCAAAAGCTATTTATCTGGTGGAGAACAGGCAGTAAAATGGCATAACTCTATATCCCCATATTTATTTATTTAACATTTGTTTACTGGGAAAGTCCTACTTGGTGCAAGTCAATTTTCAGCAGAGGCCTGGGGAGAAACACTCCAGATGCATGTCTTTGTGATGTGGGAGGAAACCAGAGCACCCGGAGGAAACCCACACGAATGCAGGGAGGAATGCAGACTCCACACAGAAGGCACCCTGGCTGAAAATTGAACAGGAGAACCTCTTGCTGTGAGGTGTCAGCATTAACTGCTGCATCACTGCACCATCCATATAATCACAACTCCACTGGTGTTCCCCAAGGCTCTGTATTAGAACCTCTTCTCTTCAATATGTTTATTAACAACCGCCATTCTTCATTTAGCCAGGGTTCTTTTGTACAATATGCAGATGATTCTACAGTTATATGCTCTGCAGAAAATATACAATGCCTACAACATAAAAACTCAGTCTACATTTATCTCCATAGAAACATGGCTTTATAACAACCATCTGTCCCTAAATCCTCCCAAAAAACAAACTCATATTTACCCCCAAGAAAAGTATTTCCATCAATAAGTCTCAATTTACCATACTCTCCCTGAACCACACTAAAATCAAAGTAGTTAACCACACTAAATTGCTGCGAGTAATAACCGATGAAAGCCTAATATTTGATCTACACATCCAACACAATATCAATAAGGCACATGTAAAACTGAGCCTTCTTTACAGGCATAATCATTTTCTTTCTCCCACTACCAAACAAATACTACTTGCTTCTACTTATCTACTTCCTTCTCTAGTCTGTGTCACCCCCCTGCTAACCAACCTCCAATTAGAACTTTGCTATAACAAAACTGCCAAGTTCGCAAAAAATACCCACCTATTCACCCACCACTGCACACCTATAAAGTTGCTAAACTGGCTTGAGCTTCCCCACTATCTCACCTATCTTCAGTTAACCACCACCCACAAAATACTATTCAAACCTCTAGACTGTCCTGCCTAAACTCCTTGTTTACCCACTATAATTCCAGTAGGTCACTCAGATCAGAAAATCTACACTTGTTGCAAATTCATAAACCCAAACTACCTGCAGGTCATCTACTATAGTCCTGGGTAATAGCCACAACTTGGAAAGCCCTTCATCTAGCAATTCACACAACTCAAAGCTTTGTTTCCTTCAAACCTTCATTGCGTGAGCACCTTCACTCTGCCTGGATCTGTAATTGCACTAAACCTCCTCTTTCCATAACCTAGCTGTCAGCTCCCCACTATTCATCCCTTTCATCTTCCAATGCTACTTCCAATCTATCTGCTTAGTGACAACCCAATTTAATTATCTAGCTATCCAATCTCACTCTTCTCCTATTTTCCTTAACAAGTCTATTATACTCTCTTCTGTATCCCCTGCTTCTACCACCCTCTACTCTGCCTCTTCCCCTTCATGCTTATTCTTGCCTTGTTCTGCTATATTTTATAACTCCTATAACTTCTCCTGAATTAGTTGACCATCCCACTTTAACCATATTTCTATGTGATCTGAAGGTCAAAAACCGTGTAAATGTATATGCCACCTATAACTGATACTGTTCTTGTTCATATTTCTATATAAATTGTAGTCAGGATAGTTTGTAAAATGTTTTATGCTGTATGTTTATACACTCTGTTTTCTTTTGGAGCTTTTCTGCCCAGGCCTCCACTGAAAATGGGCTCATCTTGCCCAGTGGGCTATCCCAGTAACCAAATGCCAATAAATAAATAAATAAATAAATGTCTAGAATATTATGAGGTCCCATACCACTACCCTGTTGGATACGGCTCAAAGATACTTGCACATGGGTCCAATTGAAAACTAGGCACATACAATCGACTTCTATCAAAATTTTAATATCAGAAATATTGTCAAAGAGTATAATATCTTCTACCAAGATCTGCTAATTGAGCACGTTTGGCAATAATTCTCCAGCATTCAGTGCTTCATCTCAAACAAAAATTGGTCTGAAAGATTTAACCTTGTTACTGGTGTATCTAACATAAGGATAAAATTTGTTAGAATAAGGGCTACTAACTAAATTACATTCATGTTTACTTTTGGCTAATCTCAAAGAGGCATTTAACTTTCTGGAGGTTGAGTTATAGGCCCATTTTAAATAATTTCTTTTGAACCTCTTCCAGACCGTAAATTTCTTCCTCTTTTTTCTCAAAGGTTTGGTATGACCAGTAATCCACCATGGAAGTGTCATCCCAAGTAAAGTGTTTGTTATTGTTTTCTTACATCCAGACAAAATAACTTCACAAATGTTTTCAGTTATTGTTTTCTTACATCCATACAAAAGAACTTCACAAATGTTTTCAAAGTCCTGCCATTTATTCACAACAATATTTACCTTGGAGGAATTCAAGTCCATAGAATTTATTTGATTAATACTATTCAGATTGAACAGCTTAGACTTATCAAAAACATTGGTGATTTGGGTGAAAAACTTTAGTTATTATATTAAATTCAAAAGCTGAGTGATGTGAGTTGCCTAATGGACACAGCTGATTAATCTCAAAAATTTTACTTGGAATATTTGTATGTAAGAGATCTAAGATCTTATTTGATTTGGTAAGAAAGTCAATCAACTGAATCAAATACTGTAACATACATAAACCATAAAATTCATCTTTTGACTTTGTTGATGTTTTGCCGTCAGGCCAAGTGATCCCTGGAAAGTTAGTTATCTAATATTATCAAGTTATCATAAGTCATAAACTTGACCAAGGCAATGATATACCAAAGCTGATCAGTGCTTGATAATGCAGAGCCTTTATAACAAACTAATACATGTAGTGGGAGACCAGAGTCAGCAGCCAATACTTTCACAAAAATCAATTTTGAATTATAATCCACTTCCAACACCCTAACATTTAGCCTTTGGGCCGCAAAAATAACCCCATGCTCCTCCTGTCATTTCTCAAGCAGCTAAATGATTGGTATCCAGGAAGCTGTATTCCTTCATTATTCCATGATTCAGTAATTACAACCAAGTCATAACTGGTTACTTAACACACCTCAGTTACTTCCTTTATTTTATTAGTCAAACTTGAGCATTGGCATGACACACTTTTAGTAACTTGGGGTGTCTGGCATGGGTGTAACTAACCTTAATTCTTGGGTAAAATCCCCAAAAATGTTTCATGATATCAAGCAATTCCAAACTTAACAATTTACCACTTAAATAATTCAAATGATACATATCTTGTCCAGATAAACTTGAGGTATTCACAAATTCATCCCAGGAATTAATAAAATCAGTATCCAGTTGAATACATCAGTTATGTAAGCAGTTATTGAACAATGTTGCTTTTGTAAACTGATAATCTGATAAGGCTATTGAGGGCAACATTTCTGAAAAGCAACTTTCTTAATTTGCCTTCTAATGCAACAATTAAAATATCTCATCATAATTATATTCATTTCATTACATATGTTTTCAAACTTTCAAATAATGCTATTCTCTCTTTCTCTACCATGACAGTTTGGGTATAAATCTCAGTTAGTCTATATACCTCCACTCCCCTTCTTACATCAACAACTGTTCCTCTATCTCCAACCAGAATAAAGAAAAGTAATACTTTTATTTCTTCTTTAAAAAAAACGGAACTCCTATCCTTTCTATGATTCCATACAATTTCAGTTCCCCAAAGTGCTTTAAATTGTAATCTCATTTGCTCAGGAATAAATCCAGTGTCCAATAAACAAATTACATCAAGTTCTCAATGTTTACACTATAATATAGCTAATCTCCCTCCGATGTTAATTAAATCATTAACTAAAAGGAAATGCATAGTAATCTTTTCCCTTCTTTTTTATTCTTGGGAGAAAGAATTTTAAATTTTCCCTTTCTTAACCTAACCCTAGCTCCAATAATACTTTTTTTCCTTACAAAATACATATCTTCTTCTACAGCTTCTGACTTTTCACTGTCAAAATTATCCCCTATTTTGTCAATATCTTCACTTGTTCCCCTTTTCCCATAACATTTCTTTCCTTCTTTTGCCCTTTCCTTAGTTCTATATGGTTCTCATTTTCCTCACACCCCCATGAATTTCCACAATCCCTTTATTAACATTCACCTCTTGTCTTTTTTCATAATCAAACCAAACGTGTCCCTCTTGATTACAACATCGACACTTTTGCACATTTATTTGTCATATGGCCTTTCTCCCCACAACAATTACAACTATTTTTTTTACATTCACCAAAAAGATGATCTACACTTCAGAAGAAATAACAACTCTTTGGTTGTCCCATCTATTTAACAGTTCCCCTAATTCCACTTACATAAATGCTCAACTAAATCATTTCCAGTTTTTAACACTGCTTCCATCTCCCAACCACCATTCCACAGACCCCTTTCATCTTTAGACATTGTTATATTAAAAACAGAAATACATAAGGTATGCAAACATTTTTTAACATCACATTCTTCTATCTTATCAGTTCTGAATTGCAGGAATACAATTTTAAGCCTGTTCCCTTGCCCTGAAAACACATAATTATTCCAGGGAAAATGTGTTTTTTTTTATTTTCACATAACCTCATATATTTGTCCATTAGGTTCATAGGTTCATAGGAGATTACTAGGCTAATGTCCCAAGAGCCCGTAGACCCTAGCCATATTTAACCTGAGTTTCCCATTTTTCAACAGCTAGGTGAATGAAGTTCACATAGGTATGAACCTATGCTATGGTATCAAATACAGACTGCCTCTGTCCATGAGGGACATGGATACCAACCCAAGAGAAAATTTACGATTACACATCCATTGATCTAGGTTGCACTTGAAGAGGGTTAGGGAGGGGCTTTGCTTTAAGTGAATGAGAAGCTTCTTCCAGAGAAGGAATAGTCTTTGAGAGATGCATGTATCTCTCCAACATGATTTATGTATGTCAGAGGCTAGGTTAAGATCCTTGGAATGAGTGTCCTTGTGCAGTTTGATTTACGAATGTGTAACATTTTCATCTGGACCTGATTGGAGACTGCCCTGTACGCCAGGCACAGACTGTCCCTTAGTAGTCTACAGAAGACAGAATACAGTGATAGGGCTCTTAGTCTTTCTGTGTAGGACTGTTTTTTAAACCCTGTATCCTCCTGGTGAAAAACCTCTGGGGTCACTCCATCTGTTTCAGATATTTGGTGAGTTACATGCAAAAGAGATCATTGTACTCTATTGGTCTGATGAGGGCTGAATATAATGGAATTATAATGTCCTTTGATCTGGATGCCAAGCCCTTACTTATGAGTTGTGCCACATAGGATCATAGGAAGTTGCTAGGCTATTGGCCCTGAGGCCCTTATAAGCCTATCCAAGAGTTTAGCCCACGCATAGACAAATCAGCACCTGATGACCCTGTCCAGCAGGGACACGGGTGGAATCCCAGGAATGTATTTTCTATTTCCCATCCAGTTATCCAGATTGCACTTAAAAGGGGGTAAATAAGTACTCTGCTTGATGTGGAGAGGGAGTTTATTCCATAGATGGGGGAGTCGCTGGGACACAAATCTGTCCCACCAGCAAGTCCTATTGATCTTACAGACCAGGTTGAGGCCACATGTGTGGGTTACTCGAGTGGAGCTTGACTTGTGGTTATGCAGCAGTCCCATCAAGGTGGGGTACGAGATGCCAAACAGAGGTCACCACTGAGGAGTCTGTATGAAACAGGGTAGAGGGATAGGGCTTTTAGCCTATCTGTGTAGGGTAGATTTTTGATGCCCTGGATTCTCCTGGTGAGGAGCCTCTGTGGTCTCTCCAGCTGCTGCATGTGCTTTGTGAGGTACATGCTGATTGGGGCATTGTACTCAATAATGGGCTATATAAGGGAAGAATACAGGGATGTTATGACCTCCCTGTCCCTGGATTAGATACCCTTACCTATGTGGTAGGCCATGTAGAAAGCTTTCCATACAATGGAAGCAACATGGTGGTCAAAAGTCAGGCTGCTATCAATCTGTGTGCCCAAATCCTTCACAACTGACTGCATGCTTTGAACATTGTTATTAATGTGATAATTTGTGGGGACATCTCTCTCCCCAAAGGGGATGATGATGCATTTTTATTAGGACTTTCACACCCCTGTGGACACACTGTGGTTGAAGTTCAGATTACTATCAACCTGAGTACCCAGATCATGTACTACTGGGTCTAGTCTTAGGGGGTGCTGTCTATACTGTCATTAATTAGCTGGGATATTTGCTTTCCCCAAAGGGAATAATTATGCATTTTCTTTTTTGCATTTAGTTTCAATTTATGGCTCTGGCACCAGTCATTTATCTGCATTAATCCATTCTGCAGTATATCAGTGTTGTCCGGGGATTTAGTGATTGTCCCTAGTTTCCAGTAATCCTCAAACTCAGTCAGCCAAAGGCCTTCTACATTTACCTTGACTTCTGAGAAATAAGTACTAAATAGGGGAGGGCATAGTACAGAACACTAGTGACTGGCCTTTTGCTAGAGGTGAATCCACCCACTTTGACAGTATGCGCCCTGTCGGTGAGCTATTTGGTTACCAACCTGGTGATATAGCGGTTTATACCCAGTTAAGAGAGTTTCTCTACAATACCTGAGTGGGGAATTGTGTCAAATGCCTTGGTCAGGTCAAGGTAGCCGGTATGCACAGTCTTTCCCTCATCCATGGCCTTCATGACCTTGTTGAAGAAGACAACTAGATTTAACAGACATGATCTACCCTTAATGAATCCAAACTGGGAGTCTGGAAATTAAGTATGTCCTTGTTGATAGGGTCCATGATGATTTTTTCCATGGCCTCACAGATGAGGCTATTCAGGCTTATACTTCTCTGGGTTAGTTGATGGTCCACCCTTGTGCAGAGGGATGAATGTTGCTGTCCTCCATTCTACCAGAACATAACCTGCCTGGAGGCTGTGTTTAAAAAGAGATCCAAATGGGTCTGCTAGACCATGTTTAAGTTATTTAAAAGGCAGCCTGGGATGTTGTCAGGGCCCTTTCATGCTGTGTTTTTAGCCTTAGAGAGTACAGAGATGACCTGCTCTCTTGGGAAAATAGGTTGAGGAATGGTAGCAGATATACTTTGGGGGGCGACCAGCGGGGAAAGAAGGGTGAAGTTTGATCCAAATATGTCAGCTAGCAGGTTGACTATTTCCTCCAGTTGAGTATGAGTGGTGCCATCTACAACCAGCTCTGTGAAAAATGAGTGTTCCCCTTAAGATTTTGAATGTAGTTGAAAAATGCTTTGTGATTTTCCTTGGCTAGACAGGCTATTTTTGCTTCATAATTCACTTTTGAGAACTTGACCAGATCTCATATATGTTAGTTTAGACTAGTGAAGGAGTTCTTCTTCTGCTGAGCTTATTTGTGCTTCTTTTTAGACATTAGTGTCTTTCTTTTTTTGTACAGCCTGTTTAAACCAGGGTGGCTTGTTTTTGGCAAGACCTGGGTTTAATCCAGTCTGGTACTGCCAATTCGATTAAACTGCCTAAGTGGCTATACAGGGCATTGGTGTACCCCTGTGCGTAGGATTCTGTGTTATCTAGGTTCAGGGGGATGCTGAAATTTCTTATGCTATCACTTAGTAAGAGATAATTTGTCTTGGAGAAATTCTCACTTTCAAAAGTCGTTATAATTTTACTCTTTTCCTGTATAAATGCATGACTTTATGTCCTTTAATGCAGAGTCCAAAGGCACAATCATTTTGTCTCATGCATAAAATCAATGAATCACTGTGTCATTTTTACTTCAAATCCTCACCATAAATTCTCTTTTTCTTTACAGTTATTACAGTACCTTTATATGTAGTCCCTTCATTCCCAATGACAGCAGTGGACGTTTTCTCACTCCTTTTGCCTTTATTTAATCCCTCACTAGTCTCTGCAATACAAACATTATCCCCTTCATTTTCTATCATTCTGTCAACCTCCTCTGACCACGATGTCTCAAAATCTTCACGGGGGCTCTTCCTTCTTCACCAATCACCACAACTGAGTGTCGGTTAATCCACATGAAGCCCCCCTCCATTACAACAACTTCCCTGCATCCTTAGCCAACAAGGCAGCTACATGCTATTTGTGCACTCTGCTTCTTTTAACTCAAATTCTTTTTCAAAAACACCATTGTCCACTAAGTTTTTAGCAACATAAAACTCTTCTCATTCTACCATAACTCCTGCACACACACTACGCTGTCTCTGCAACCAGACGTACACAGGAACTCACAAAGTATTCAACAGCAAGTATGTAAACCTCATTCATGGTCAAATGTCTTCTAGCAGCATGAATACCACCTTGGGTCTTCCCTGAAAAGAGAACCCTAGCCCACTGGGGCTAACCAGGTCAAAAGGGATTAGAAAAATGAGCATATTATTGCATTTGTTACTATGTTACTACTAGGGAATTCCAAGCGATCTATATCGATAGATTAGAACTTTATTACATAGTTAGTGAGATTACAGATAACTGAAGTGTCTGCTGTCTTAACATGACTGCCAAAACTTGTGATATTCAGCACTTTAGTAGTACCTAAAAAGCTGAAAAAAATCTTTCAAGGAAACTGTATTGACTTTAGAGAGGTATTTAAACTCCAACTCTTTGACAAAAGCAAAAGGGCTAAAGTTTCATAACAGCAATCAAATGAAGCTAGAGTGCATACTGGAACTTTCTGTCAGTAGTTGACAGACCACCAAGATGGCTGCATTAGTCCAGTGCTCCAATGCACTACATATGAAGTACGAAAACACATGGCACCCTCTGCCAGCTACAGCTGTTATCTGTACTAACTGATGTATGAAAAGAAAGAAAGACGTCGATCTTTGTGGGGCAAAGTTATGTGCTGATAGCCAACACTGAGGAGAAGCTTGTTTTTTTGGAAAAGGTTGGGCTAGATTTGTTACATGCACAGAAGGTAATGGGAAACACACATTCCTAAAATGGATGTGGTGGCTATTTGAACCAAATTAACAATACTGGTGTCGGAGACCCTACAAGACACTTCAGAATTCAGAGAGAAAATTGAATCATTCAAAACTTTGCTACAGGCCCACTCATCTTCCTTGTCCATGCATAACCAAGTGTTGTGTAAGCATGAGGAAATGTGTTCTGAATGTAAGGTAGTAGCCAAGAGCTAAGGTGTATGTTGTTGTTGTTGTGTCTTTCGGCTTTTCCCGGTTAGGGGTCGCCACAGCGGAACTCCGGCCCGCTAATGATTGGCAGTAGATTTTTACGTACCGAGTTGCCAGCCCTGACACACAACCTTCAATGAAGGTACAGCCATTCATGCATGTCTCCACACAGAAGACGCTCTAGCTGAAAATCGAATGGGACAACGTCTTACTGTCAGGCGACAGCGCTACCACAGCACCACCACCGCTAAGGTGCATAAATGAGAGAATCCCAACTGTAGAAGTAATCTGCACATTATTAGATTACTGGAGCTAGTGAAAGGCAGAAACTATTTAAATATCCAAAGCAGTTCTGTCATTGCTTTTTGGACTATGCTGTTCGAGAATTGCTTATTATGCAAATGAACCAGGTGTGCACTTTATAAACCATCTGGAAATGAGTATATAAGATTCACCCCTTTTTAAAATGAGTATAGGCTGATTTATAAAAGTGTTTTTGTGGCACAAGCCATACACACAGTTGCAAATTAATGAAAAATACCTGGAAACTATGCGGAAAGAACTGATGTTTTTTTTTTCAAACCTGTCAGTAATAGTAAACAAACACAGCTAAGGCTCTCAGAAAGACTACTGAAGAGAATTGTGTGATTATCCCTGGGATAAAAAATAGTAGCAATCCAGTCCATAATAGCTTTATACAAACTGCTAGTGAAATCAAATCATGCCGTACAGTTATAGCCACTTAGTTGTTGTACAACCTCAGATGTCTGGTTGTGATAAAATGGCCACAGCAATGTATTCCAATTGTGATTTACAAAAATAGTAGTCACAGTAAATTATTCTAGTTTGCTTCATATAAATATGCATTCGTTTTGCAAATTCAGTGTCAGTCATTTTCATGATCAGACAGCACTGTCATTCTTAGCAATTATAGCTGCCTTGGCTGTCTACACCTCAGATGTTTGATTGTGATAAACTTTAAGGGCACAGTGATGTATTTCAACTTTGCTTCATGGAAATGCAGATTATTCCTGAAATGCCAGAATAATGACTGTTTAACTTGAGCAAACAGCAGGATCTGTCATTTCTTATCTACAGATAGCCTCCATATTCAGCACTTATAGCCACCTAAGACCACTACTGTTTAACTTATTTATGAATGATCTAAACACAGTAGCCACAGATGCCACCATGTTACAATATGCTGATGACTTCAATTTAATATTAGCTGCTAGAACACTATCCATACTCTGAACACTCACCCAGAAATTATTTTCCTCCATAGAAGCCCGGCTCACCAACTTACTCACAACTCCTCCTGAATCCAAAAAAAAGCTCATCCTGAACTCTCTCTTCCCCCAAAAAACTACCTTTAATATACATTTATCCAACAAGATGAATGTAGACCTGGTATCCCACACCAAACTACTAAGTGTGATTATAGACAACCACCAAAAATTTGATCTCTACCATGATCAATCCATAAAGAAGACACACCAAGAGCTAGGCTGCCTCTACAGAGTAAAATACTACCTTACTGACCCTTCTAGACAAAATAGTGACTTCTTTTGTACTCATTACCTTATTACATGCTTCTCCTATCCTAGGCAATCTCATCTTCTCTCTGTTAGTCAAATTAGAACAATGTTACTATAAAGTAGCCAAATTTACAACCAGCCAACAATAGACATCATAACACTGCCTCTCTTTAAAACAACAAAACTGGCTCAAAATAAATAATTTTCAAGTGTACTTCTACTTAATTACAACCTTCGAACTTTTACACACCCTTGAAAAATTCCCATCTCAACAGTTCGTCATTCAATTTTACACTATTAAGAGACCTATGATCCACCAACAAATCATTAGTCTCCATCACTAAGACTAACAACACTATACAACACTCCCTGTATTCACATTGCATTGCTAATAGCTGGAATACCATCCCACTCCACTTAAGGACAGTCTGTAACCTGAGATACTATAAATGTCAAATGAAGCAACACCTAACAGATAATTGGCTCTGCACCTGCATCATTCCTGGTTAAACTGGTGCTAATACAGCTGTAGGAATTTGTGACGTAACTCCCTGCTACACAAAACATAATGCATTATTAACACAACTATACCATCCTCTATCACCTTATCTCCTTTATATTCCATGTGCCTCCTTCCCTTTTTCCTGGACTGTGCTAACTCTTTTTCTTACTTTCCTATGACCTGCATTTTGAACAAGTCTGTTTAGTAATAAAAGTCTTATGTAAAACCTGACAATCCATGCATACTGATGATATTGGAATGCATATACCTCCATGTATTTAAAAAAGTCACGTACAACCCATGTAACTGTTATTTTTAATCCAAACTGTTTGTAAATGATGTAACTGATATCAAGGATGTCTGAACGATAGAACTGTCGTTCATGAAAAAAGCTGACTGTAAATGATGAAACAATGCAAATGATGTCCACAATGTCTGTATAATGGAGTTTTTCTCTCCAGGCCTTTTCTAAAAAAGGACATGGCACAGTTGGACTTCCCAGTAAACAAATGGTAATAATTAACTAACTAACTAACTTACTAAATTCTTAACTCTAGATGCCTCAGACGTAATCACATGATAAGATAATGGACCTTAGCTAACAATCATTACAGTATGACTATATTGCTTCTAGAAAATGATGATTACAGTACTTCCAAATATAAAACAGCATATATATGAATGGCACAATAGTGAAAAAAAAGGTACATGGTGGAAATCCCCCATATAGGTTCATAGGTAGGTACTAGGCTATCGGCCCTGGGGCCTATACAAGCACAGCCAAAAAGGTACCCTGGCTTTTGCCACCCAAGAAAATGATTTTCCTGTGCCACTGTCAAGCAGAGCCACAGAGGTGATCCCCGGGGTGAATTTCCTATTTCCCATCCAATCATCAAGGTTTTCTTGAAGAGTGCTAATGAGGAGTTTGTTTGATATAGATAGGTAGTTTATTTCAGAGTATGGGAAGTCTCTGGGAGAGGAATCTATCCCTCCAGCACGTTCTGTTTATTGTGGTGACAAGGTTTAGGTCCCTAGAGCGTGTAGCTCGGAGGGATTGGGATTTCTTTAAGTGGAGCATGTCCAACAGCTCTGGGTTTGACATAGCTTTGTATGTTAGGCAGAGATCACCTCTGAGTAGGCGATTTGCGACGATGAAAAGCTGGAGTTTTTTGAGATGGTCTGCATAGGGCAACTGTTTGAGGCCGGTAATCCTCTTTGTGAGGTATTTCTGTGGCCTTTCCAGTTGTTGTAGATGTCTTGTGAGGTACATACCAAAAGGGGCACTGTACTCTATAATGGGTCTAATGAGTGATGAGTAGAGGGGAACAATGACCTCTTTTTTTCTCAATGAGAAACCTTTTGTGATGAGGTGTGCCATGTAGAAGGATTTCCTGACTACTGTGGCAATGTGATTATCAAAGGAGAGACTACTGTCCACCTGTGTCCCAAGGTCTCTTATCACACTTTTGGTGTTATGTATACTACCACCTATGTTGTAGTTCATGGGTGCAGAGTTTTTACCAAAGGGGATGACAATGCACTTTTTGGCATTGAGCTTGAGGCCATGGCTTTGACACCAGGCTTCTGTCTCAGTGAGGCCCTTTTGTAGGATGTCCACATCGTTAGGAGTTTTGATTATGGCTCCTAGTTTGCAGTCATCTGCGAACTTCGTTAGCCAAAGACCTTCTGTGTTAGCCTGTACTTCAGAGAAGTAGATACCAAACAGGAGAAGACCCAGGACTGAACCCTGTGGTACTCCACTTGTCCCTTGTCTGAAGTCAGATTTGGAGTCTGCTACTTTCACAGTGTGGGTTCTGTCAGTGAGCCAGATGGCAACCCATCTTGTGACATAGGGATTTATACCTAGTTTAGTGAGTTTATCTATAATTCCAGAGTGGGGGATGGTGTTGAAAGCCTTGGCAAGATCTAGATAGGGTGTGTGAACCACTTTACCCTTGTCAACGGCTTTGGTGACTGCTTCAAAGAAGTCTATCAGGCTTAGGAGACATGATCTGCCTTTTACAAACCCGAACTCGGTGGGGTCCAAAGTTTGGAGATGACCAATGTCTAGGCTAATGGGGTGGTAGTTCCTGGGGTCCGTGGTGGTTTCCCCCTTGTGGAGTGGGATAACCGTTGATGTGCACCATTCAGCAGGCACAAAGTCTGAGGTGAGGCTATGACTGAACATGGTACTTACGTGGGGTGCCAGTTCGTTCTGTAGTTTGCGTAGAATGCAGCCTGGGATGTTGTCTGGTGCCATGGATGCTGTGATCTTGGCTTTGGAGAGTATGGTTTTTACCTGCGCAGCTGTGATTACAGGAACTTTGCATTCTTTCGGTATAGAGATGGGCTCTTTAGGGGGTGAGAGGGGGGTAAAGTTTGCACTGAACCTATCTGCCAGGATGTTGGCAATATCAGTTGGGTCTGTATATTTAGTGCCATTGTGCTGTATCTCAGAACAGATCTGAGTGTTGCCATTGAGATTCTTGACATAGCTATAGAATGCTTTGTGGTTGTCTTTAGAATCAGTGGCAATTTTATTTTCATAACTAGCTTTGGAGGATTTTATCAGGGATCGCAGCTTCTTACTGAGGCTGACCAAGGAGCTCCTCCACTCATGGGATTTTACTCTCTTTTGCAACAGTTTCTTCCTTCTGTTGTACAGTTTGTTTATGGCAGGGGATCACCAGATTGGCTTCCTTTTTTTGGAGGATAGCATCTTGGTTCTGTTTGGGATAGCACGATCCATGCACTCATGTAAGTGCTTATAAAGTGCAATTGTGTATGATTCAGTAGTCGTAAATGTATTGTCCATCTGCATGGGTGTCATGAAGTTCACCACTTCTGTCCTAAGAAGCATGAAGTTGGCTTTGGAGAATTTTTTTACGATGGTTTCCTTAAT
Organism: Protopterus annectens; assembly: GCF_019279795.1. NCBI lineage: Eukaryota > Metazoa > Chordata > Ceratodontiformes > Protopteridae > Protopterus > Protopterus annectens. The sequence continues at coordinate 497,185,791 of NC_056740.1, read as the reverse complement.
GGGGGGGTGGGGCAAAATGTGGATATCTAGGGTAATTAGCTTATGGTTGGATTGGACCAATGAGGCATTGACTTCAAGTGTAGAACACTGGTCACTCATGTTGGTAATGACTAGATCTAGGATATTGTTGCCCCTGGTGGGGGTGTTGATAAGTTGATACAGGGCATTGGAGTTTATGAATTCCAGAAAGCGTTGAGCAAAGGAGTTGGTACATGAGTAGTTTTCCCAGTTAATGGTGAGGTAGTTGAAATCGCCCATTATTAGGGTGTTTGGTTGAACCCTAATATTCTCCAGTACATCAAGAAAAGAGGACTGGGAATCCTGGGGCATGGTGGGTGATCTCTAGCAAGCTATAATTTGCATTGCAGTTTTGCCCAGAGTTAGTTGCACTTGGATAACCTCGGCTGCATTATGCTGAGCAACTAGCCTGGAGGTGTGGATATCCTTAATGAATATGGACACACCTCTGCCTTTGGTGTTCTGGTCCAGGTTACATGGCCGGAAAAGTGTGGTATGAGTTATAGCCTGGTATTGCAGGGGTGCTCTCTGCAGCCTTGAACCTGGCCTCAGTCACTGCACAGATATAGATGTTCTCCATTTTAAGGAGTGCCTCGAGTGAGTGCATTTTGAGATTTAGACTTCTAGCATTGAGTAGCATCACCCTCAGTTTTTGCTTGCCTGTTCCTGTTACAGTGGTGAATTTGTCATTTGAACCTTGCCTAAAAAAGGCACTATAGGGATGGCAAGAACCTTAGCCAGTATCCGGAATCCCAGAGGTGACAGGTACAGGCCATCTCTGGCAAAGCATCATGGTCTGTTGACAATGTCATTCCAGGCAGACAGATACTGGATCCCTTTAGAATGGCACCAGAAGCTCAGCTGATTGTTGAAGTCAATAATTTTTCCTTGTACTGCATCATCATTCTGGGTGATGGTAGAATGCTACTCAGGGCTAGGGTCATACCTGCCTGGGTTACAAGATCAGAGAGCTCTTCTATGCCTTTTTTCATGTAGTCCAGGGAGGTACGTCTCAGGTCATTCACACCAACATGGACAATGACAAAGTCATATTTGTACTTGTTGTGGAGTGACCTATGTGGCGGATCCTGGCACCCGACAGGCAGCTGACAGTAACCTTCTGCTTATTTAGCCTGGTGAGTGGGACATCAGTGTGCCTGACTATAGAGTCACCTATGACTAGTGTGTTGGGTACATTGTTTTGCCTTATTGGCTGTGGTTGAGTGGCACACTGAGTCTGCAGGCTATGTGTCATTTGGGTTGTGTTGGGGGATGGAGGTTGCTTGCGTTTCTGCTTTGGAGGTCTATGTTGCTTAGACAGATTATTATTGAGAGCCTCCGCAAATGTTTTTGTGTTAATATGTGTGGATTTTGGTGGTGTAGATTTAGTGAGACTATGTGATGAGTGTGGTGTGGTGCAAGTGTTTACCTTCTCCTCTTGACTGTCAAGTTCAGTCTTGATTGGAGAGAGCTTTACCTCCAGTTTGGCCAGATAAGTGCATCTCTCACAGGTTGTAGTGTTGGGTGGTAGGAGGAGAGGGTTGTCTGTATACATGAGGCAATTTCTACATTGCCCCAAGAAGCCCAGATTCATCAGATAGACAGGAGAGAACACTGGGAGCTGACCCTTGGACATGCCTGAATAAAAAAATATTTTCCTCTAGACATGTGAGAAAAGTGAGTACAAGAGCTGTTTTTCTCTAAGCAAGTGAGCAAAGTAAGTACCATAACTGTTTTCTTCTAGGTAATGAGGAAGGTTGAGTGCTGTAGTAATTAGTAGCTTATTTAGTGCTTACAAGTTTTGAACAAGTGCTGATAACGAATAAGCCAATTCAAGTGCTAAAACTAAGAATCTGTATCTGGACTAAACTAGTTACAGGAAAGGAGGGAAACAAGTGCAAATGCGGGCTTTTAAATAAGAAAGTTGAGAGAGATGGAAAAACTACCCAAACGGTCAATAACTACAATTTCTGGGCCAGAACCACTCCTTATGTGGTAGATAGGTTACCTAGTGATTACCACTCCCACTGATAAGCTAGAAGGCTTCCCTCCAACACAGAAAGCTTGGGGGTGGGGGCTCAGAAGCTTACATACAGTCCTGGATACAGCATATCTGAATCTGGACTACACTAGTTACAGGAAATGTATTTTTATATATATATATATATATATATATATATATATATATATATATACAGAAAAGTAGCTAAAACAGCAGTAAAAACAATTCAAATGCAGTGCAAGCTAGCACACTTGAGTATGTAGCAATGTTAGACCAAACAGTTTAAAAAATGCAATTAAATTAAAAATGACTAAAAACAAGTGCAGAAGGAGTCTGTTAGGTAGAATGAGGTAAAGAGATGGGACTGGGGGGAGTGTCCCAGATCAAATCTACAGTGGGGCGGGCAACTGTAAAAGCCTCCAAATTTAAACAACAAGACAGGAATAGGGAGGGTGGATATGGGAAAACCAACACCTTCAGCAGAGATCTGAAAAACTATACAGTGAAGCAAAAATAACAGTGCACAACTCTGAAGTCAGCCAGCAGTGATATAAAATTAGTCAAACAATAATTACCAGTACACAACTCTGAAGTGCCAGAAAAATATACTCAGCTCTGTATATCTCCAGATAGTTTGAAGAGCACTCTGTCAGGACACAGGAAGGCTCCAGCAATGATGTGCAGGCTATTACTATGAGGGTCTAATTTTATGCAAGTAATCCTTGAGATAGTTAGATAACACACAGAATGTAAAACCAGTTATACCAACGTAAGACACAGAGAAATAGGGGGAGGGGGGAAACACCTTCAGCAGAGATCTGAAAAACTATACAGTGAAGCAAAAATAACTGTGCACAACTCTGAAGTCAGCCAGCAATGATATAAAATTTGTCAAACAATTACCAGTACACAACTCTGAAGTGCCAGAAATATATACTCAGCTCTATATATCTCCAGATAGTTTGAAGAACACTCTGTGAGGACACAGGAAGACTCCAGCAATGATATGCTAAATGTGGATAGTAAGCATCCCATATTTGTGTACCCCATGAACTTATATATACCAACTTCAGTGCTGCACAATAGTATTGAAATGAGAAAATGCACAAAACTGTCTCCCAAAAGCAGTTTACTTACCAGTTAAGATCAGGCAACTAAGTTCCAATCAGCTGGTCCTCAAAAAAATGAAGGACATCCAGCTTCAGAACTGCTTTTACTATCATGAATAAAACTGTCTCTCTTGCATTTTAGCATGATCTTAGTTTAACATTTTTAATTAATGTCCTTTGGATGAGATGTTAAACTGAGGTCCCATCTGCTTGAGCTGGTGGTAGCTCAGGTGGATGCAAAAGTTCCCATGGCACCTATCAAAAAGAGTATGTGAAGTTCCCCGATGTCCTGGCCAAATTTCCTCTAGTAGTATAAATACCATCTCAAATCTCTCCTGAAAAGAGGCCACTAGCCTAGTGGGACTAACCTGGTCAACAAAGGATAAATAAATAAATGTAACAAACCTACCATTACTTTATGTACCTTTATAATTTGAGTGCACCGGTTTTATAACCAGCTTTCAATTATCTAAGTTTCATGTGTACATTAGAAAGCATGTAACAAATATTATAAGATACTGGTAAATCGACCAGGAACAGAAAGTGGCACCACATAAAGTTTCTTACTTGGAATGGAGTCTATCAACCAATCAGGGACAAATTTCAACAGAATCACGGACAAATCCAGAAAAAAATCAGGGACAATCAGGGACACTTTTAAAATATTAGTGCTATTAACCTGATACATTGACAGACTCAGAGAATATGAATTAATATACATTTTCTGAAGTAAAAGAAGTCTGTAAAGCTTAATTATTGTCAGTACTCATTAAGTGTAATTCACCACCTTTACTCCAAAAGTCACTAGTTGTAGGAGGGATTGAGGGACAGAGAGAAAATTTGAGTCAAAATCAGGGACAGTTGAGAGGTATGGCTAGAACATTAACCAGTCTTTGTAAATATGTTCACAAGTACATTGCAAAGAATCTATAATCTGATAACAAAATTTCCAGGTACCAGAAATACCCAGCATAACAATGTCACGATATTGTACTTGCTTTGATGATTTTAACCTAGGTACCACAATAGGTTGTCTCTTATTCCTTACTTGAACAGCTGTCTCTTCATTTTATTTTTGCAGTTCTAGTTTTAAAAGTCATAGTTTTGAGTACCGGCTTGCCATAAG